>NW_027203783.1:0-55724 GCF_024711535.1 Dipodomys merriami | reverse complement strand
GGTTAGGTTTAGGCTTAGGCATAGGTTTAGGCTGAGGGTGATGGTGAGGGTAAGGGTTAGTGTTATGGTGATAGATATGGTTAGGTTTAGGGTGAGGGTTAGGATGAGGGTTCGTGTTAGGGTGACGGTTAGTATAAGCCTGAGGGTTACAGTAAGGGTGAGGGTTAGGTTTAGGTTGAGGGTTAGTGTAAGGGTTAGGGTTAGGGTTAGATATGGGATTAGGGTTAGGGGTAGTGTGAGGTTTAGGGTGACGATGAGGGTTAGGTTGATGGTTAGGGTTAGAATTAGGGTTAGGGTGAGGGCCAGCGTGAGGGTGAAGTTTAGGGTTAGGGTTAAGTTTAGGTTGAGGTTTAGGGTGAGCTGTAGGGTTAGGTTTAGGGTGAGGGTTAGGTTTAGTGTGAGGGTTACGGTTAGGGTGAGGGTGAGGGTGAGGATTAGGGTTATGATGAGGGTTAGGGTGAGGGTGAGGGTTAGGGTGAGGGTGAGCGTTAGGATTAGGTTTAGGGTTAGGGTGAGGTTTAGGGTGAGGGTGAGGGTTAAATTTAGGGTTAGGTTTGTGGTGTGGGTAAGTGATAGCGTGAGGGTTAGGGTGAGTGTTACAGTTAGCCTTCGGGTTAGGGTGAGGGTTAGGTTTAGGGTTAGGGTGAGGGTGCAGGTGAGGATTAAGGTCAGGATTAGGGTGAGGTTTAGGGTTAGGGTGAGGGTTAGGGTTAGGGTTAGCGTGAGGGTGACGGTGAGGGTGACGATTAGGGTTAGAGTTACAATGAGGGTTCAGTTAAGTGTGAGGTTTAGGTGAGGATGAGGTTAAGGGTTAGGATAAGATGTTATTTTTAGGGTAGGGTTAGGGTTACGTTTACTGTGAGGGTGAGTGTGAGGGTTAGGGTTAGGGTGACATTTAGTGTTAGGGTTATGCTTAGAGTTAGGGTTAGTGTGAGGATGAGGTTTAGGTGTAGAGTTATGTTTAGGGTGGGGGTTAGGGTGAGGGTTAGGTTTAGGGTGAGGTTTACGGTGGGGGTAACGGTAAGGATAAAGGTGAGGTTTAGGCCAAGGGTGAGGGTTACGGTAAGGTTGAGGGTTAGGGTTAGGGTGAGGGTTAGGGAAAGTGTTATGGTGAGGGTGAGGAATAGATTGAGGATTAGTGTTAGGGTTAGTGTTAGGTTTAGGGTGAGGATGAGGGTTAGGGTTAGGGTGAGGGCTAGGGTTAGGGTGAGGGTTAGGATTAGTGTTAGGGTTAGGTTTAGGGTTAGGGTGATGGTTAGGGTTAGTGTGAGGGTTAGTGTTAGGGTTAGGGTTAGTGTTAGGTTGGAAGTTAGGGTTAGGGTGAGGGTTAGGGTGATTGTTAGGGTTAAGGTAAGTGATAGGGTTAGGGTTAGGGTGAGGGTTATGTTTAGGGTGATGTGTAGAATGAGGGTGAGTGTTAGGGTGAGGGTGACATTGAAGGTTAAGGTATGGATAAGTGTTAGTGTTAGGATGAGGGTTAATGCTACGGTGAGGGTTAGGGTGAGGGTGAGGGTAAGGGTTAGGTTTATGGTGAGGGTAAGGGTTAGAGGTAGGGTGAGGTGTAGGGTTAGAGTTAAGGTTAGGGTTAGTGTGAGGGTTAGGGTTAGGGTGAGGATAAGTTAAGTGTGAGGGTTGGAGTGAGGGTGAGGTTAGGGTTACTGTTAGTGTGAGGGTTAGGGTTACGGTTATGGTGAGGGTTAGGGTTAGGGTTATGTTTATTTTGAGGGTGAGTGTTAGAGTTAGAATGAGTGTTCTTGAGAGTGTGAGAGTTAGGGTTTGGGTGAGGGTTAGGGTTAGGGTGATTGTTAGGGTGACGTTGAGGGTGAGGGTTAGGGTTGGGGTTAGGGTTTGAGTGAGGGGTAGGGTGAGGTGTAGGGTTATGGTTAGGGTGAGGGTTAGGTTTACTGTGAGGGTTAGGGTTAGGGTGAGGTTTAGGGTTACTGTGAGGGTTCAAGTTAGGATTAGTCTTAGTGTTAGGGTGAGGGTAAGGGTTAGGTTGAGGGTTAGGGTTAGATTGAGGGTTAGGGTTAATGTGAGGGTTAGGGTTATGGTGAGGGTTAGGGTTAGGGTGATGTTTAGGGTGAGGTTGAGTGTTAGTGTGAGTGTGAGGGTGAAGGTTCGGATGAGTGTTTGGGTTAGGTTTAGGTTGAGGTTGAGGGTGAGGGTGAGGCTTAGGCTTAGTTTTAGGGTAAGGGTGAGTGTGAGGGTTAGGGATAGGCTTAGGCTTAGGTTGAGGGTGAGAGTGAGGATTAGGGTTAGGGTTAGGGTTAGTTTTAGGGTTATGTTGAGGCTTAGGCTTAGGTTAGAGGTTACGGTTAGGGTGAGGGTTAGGGTTAGGGATAGGTTTAGTTTGAGGATGAGGGTGAGGGTTAGGGTTAGGATTAGGGTTAGGGTGAGCCTGAGGGTGAGGGTGAGGGTGAGGTTTAGGGTTAGGGTGAGGGTTAGGCTAAGAGTTAGGGTGAGTGTTAGGTTTAGGGTGATGTTTAGGTTGAGGGTGAGGGTTAGGGTGAGGTTGAGGGTGAGGTTTCGGTTGAGGGTTGGGGTTAGGGTTAAGGTTAGGGTGAAGGTGAGGGTGAGGGTTAGGATTAGGTTTAGGGTTAGGCTTAGGGTGAGGGTGATTGTGAGGGTTTGGTTTAGGGTTATGGTTAGGCTTAGGTTTAAGCTGAGTGTGAGGTGAGTTTGAGGGTTAGGGTTAGGGTGACTGTGAGCATTAGGGTTAGGGTTAGGGATAGGATGAGGTTTAGATGAGGGTGTGGGTTAGGGTTAGGGTGAGTGTTAGGCTTAGGGTTAGGGTGAGTGTGAGGGTGGGGGTGAGTATTAGGCTTAGGGTGATGGTTAGCCTTAGGGTTAGGGTGAGGGTTAGGATGAGGTTTAGGGGTAGGATTAGGGTTAGGGTGAGGGCTAGGTTGACAGTGAGGGTTAGGGTTAGGTTTAGGCTTAGGCATAGGTTTAGGCTGAGGGTGATGGTCAGGGTGAGGGTTAGTGTTATGGTGATGGATATGGTTAGGTTTAGGATGAGTTTTAGGATGAGGGTTCGGGTTAGAGTGAGGGTTAGTATGAGCCTGAGGGTTACAGTAAGGGTGAGGGTTAGGTTTAGGTTGAGGGTTAGTGTAAGGGTTAGGGTTAGGGTTAGATTGAGGATTAGGGTTAGGGGTAGTGTGAGGTTTAGGGTGACGATGAGGTTTAGGGTGAGGGTTAGGGTTAGAATTAGGGTTAGGGTCAGGGCTAGCGTGAGGATGAGGGTTAGGGTTAGTGTTAGGGTGAGGTTTAGGGTTAGGGTGATGGTTAGGGTTAGTGTGAGTGTTAGTGTTAGGGTTAGGGTTTGTGTTAGGGTGAGAGTTAGGGTTAGCGTTAGGGTTATGGTTAGGGTGAGTGTTAGGGTTAGGGTTAAGGTTATTGTTAGGGTTACGGTTACGGTTACTGTTAGGGTAAGGGTAAGGTTGAGGTTTAGGCTTGGAGATAGGATTAGGTTTAGGTTTAGGGTTAGGGTTAGAGTTAGGGCTAGTGTGATGGTTAGTTTTAGGGTTAGAGTTAGTGTTAGTGTTATTGTTAGGGTAAGTGTGAGGGTTAGGGTTAGGCTTAGGTTTAGGCTTAGGCTTAGGCTTAGGCGGAGCATGAGGGTGAGGGTTAGGGTGAGGATTAGGGTTAGGGTGAGGGCTAGGGTTTGTGTTAGGGTGAGGGTTAGTGTTAGGGATAGGGTTAGGTTTAGGATCAGGGTTAGGGTGAGGGAGAGTGTGAGCTTTAGGGTTAGGGTTAGGCTTAGACTTAGGGTTACGGTGAGGGTTAGGGTTAGGATTTGGGTTAGGATGAGGGTGTGGCTGAGGATTAGGGTTAGGTTTAGGATTAGGGTTAGGGTTAGGATTAGGGTTAGGTTTAGTTTGAGGGTTAGGCTTAGTTGAGGGTTAGGGTAATTGTTAGTGTTTTGGTTTTTGGTTTGGGTTAAGTTTGCGGTGAGGGTGAGACTGAGGGTGAGGGTTATGGTTAGTGTTAGGCTGAGGGTGATGTTGGGGGTGAGGAATAGGTTTTGGGTGATGGTTAGGGTTAGGGTTAGGGTGAGGGTTTGGATGAGGGTTAGGGTTAGGATTAGGTTTAGGCTGAGGGCTAGGGTGAGGGTGAGGTTTAGGTTTAGGGTTAGGCTTAGTCCTAGGGTTAGGCTGAGGGTGAGGCTGAGGGTTAGGGTTAGGGTGATGGACAGGGTTAGGTTTAGGTTGAGTGTTAGGATGAGGGTTAGGGTTAGGATTAGGGTTAGGATGAGCGTGATGGTAAGAGTAAAGGTGAGGGTTAGGGTGAGGGTGAGTGTTCCCCTAAGGGTGAGGGTTAGGATTAGGGTGACGTTAGGGTAAGGGTTAGGGTGAGGGTTAGGGTAAGGGTGAGGGTTAGATTGAGGATTAGGGTTAGCACTAGTGTGAGTTTAGGGTGAGGATGAGGTTTAGGACTAGGGTGAGGGTTAGGGTTAGAATAGGGTTAGAGTGAGGGCTAGGGTGATGCTGACGGTTAGGGTTAGGGTGAGGTTTAGGGTTAGGGTGAGAGGTAGGGTTAGTGTGATGGTTAGTGTTATAATGAGCGATAGTATTAGGGTGAGGGTAAGTGTTAGGGAGAGGGTTAGGATTAGGATGAGGGTTTTGGTTAGGGTGAGGGTTAGGGTTAGGGTGAGGGTTATGTTTAGGGGGAGGGTAAGGTTTAGGGTGAGGGTTAGGTTTAGGGTGAGGGTTATGGTTAGGGTGAGGGTTAGGGTTACGGTGAGGGTTTGAGTGAGAGTTAGGGTTAGGGAGAGGTTTACGGTTACCGTTAGAGTTAGGGTTAGCGTAAGGTTGAGGTTTAGGTTTAGAGTTAGGGTTCAGGTGAGGGTTAGGATGAGGGTTAGGGTTAGGGTTAATTTTATGTTTAGGGTTAGTGTGAGATTTAGGGTTAGGGTTATGGTTAGGATTAGGGTTAGGTTGACGGTGAGTGAGTGGGTTAGGGTTAGGCTTAGGGTTAGGCTTAGGGTTAGTCTGAGAGTTAGGTTGAGGGTAAGGGTTAGGGTTAGGGTGAGGGTTAAGGTTAGGGTGAGGGTGAGGTTTAGGATGAGGGTTAGGTTTAGGATCAGGGTTAGGGTGAGGGTTAGGGTGAGGGTGAGGTTTATGGTTAGTGTTAGGGTGAGGTTTAGTGTTAGGGTTAGGTTTAGGGTCAGTGTGAGTTTGAGGTTGAGCGTTAGAGATAGGTTTAGGGTGAGGGTTAGGCCGAGGCTTATTGTTAGGGCTGGTGTTAGGGTTAGAGTTAGTGTGAGGGTTAGGCTGAGGGTGTGTGTTAGGGTTAGGGTGAGGGTTAGGTTTAGGATTAGGGTTATGGTGAGGGGTAGGGTGAGGGTGAGGTTTAGGATTAGGGTTAATGAAAGGGTGAGTGTGAGGGTTAGGATTAGGATTAGGTTTAGGCTTAGGGTTAGGCTGAGGTTGAGGGTAAAGATGAGGGTTAGTGTTAGGTGAGTGTTAGGGTTAGGGTTAGGGTGAGAGTTAGGGTTGAGGTTAAGTTTATGGTTAGTGTGTGGGTTAGTTTGAGGGTGTCGTTAAGGTTAAAGGTGAGGGTTAGTCTGAGGGCGAGTGTTTCGGTAAGGGTGAGGGTTAGGGTTAGGGTGAATGTTAGGGTGAGGATGACGGTTAGGGTTAGGGTGAGGGTTAGTGTTAGAATTAGGTTTAGGGTGAGGGTTAGGGTTAGGGTTAGGGTTAGGGTGATGTTTAGGGTTATGGTGAGGTTTAGGTTTAGTGTGAGGGTTAGTGTTAGGGTGAGGGTAAATGTTAGGGTGAGGTTTAGCGTTAGGGTGAGGGTTATGGTTAGGGTGAGGTTTAGGGTTAGGGTTAGGGTTATTTTTAGGGTTAGGTTTATGTTTATGGTGAGGTTGAGGGTGAGGGTGAGGTTTAGGCTTAGGGTTAGGGTGAGATTTAGGGTTAGGGTTAGGGTTAGATTTAGGGTTAGGGTGAAGTTGAGGTTTAGGGTTAGAGTTAGGGTAAGGGTGAGGGTTAGGGTGAGGGTTAGGGTTAGGGTTAGTGGTAGGGTTAGGCTTAGGGTGAGGGTTAGGGTGAGGGTTAGGTTTACGGATAGGGTAAGTTTAGGATTAGGGTTAAGGTGAGGGTGAGTGTGAGGGTTAGGGTTAGTGTTAGGGTTAGGCTTAGGGTTAGGCTGAGGGTGAGGGTGAAGTTGAAGGTTAGGGTTAGGGTGAGGGTTAGGGTTAGGTTTAGGGTTAGAGTTAGCCTTAAGGGGAGGTTTATGGTTAGGTTTAGGGTTCTGGTAATGGTGAGGGTTAGAGTTAGCATCAGGGTTAGGGTGAGGTTTTGGGTTAGGGTTAGGTTCAGTGTTAGGGTTAATGTGAGGTTTATTGTTAGGGTTAGGGTTAGAGTGAGGGTTAGGTTGAGGATTAGGGTTTGGGTTAGGATTAGGCTGAGGGTGAGGGTTAGGGTGAGGTTTAGGTTAGGCTTAGTGTTAGGATTAGGGTGAGGTTAAGGTTTAGGGTGAGGGTTAGGCTTAGGGTTAGGGTGAGAGTTAAGATGAGGGTTAAGGTTTCAGTGAGGGTGAGGGTTAATGTTAGCGTGATGGTTAGGGTTATGATTAGGGTTAGGGAGTGGATCATGGTTAGGATTACGGTTAGGGTTGTTGTAAGTGTTATGGTTACTGTTATATTTGCAGTGAGGGTGAGGCTGTGGGTGAAGGTTAGGGTTAGGGTTAGGGTTAGTTTTAGGATTAGGATTAGTGTTAATGTTAGGGTTAGGTTTTGACTTTCGGTTTGGGTAAGGGTGAGGGAGAGGGTGAGGGTTAGGTTTAGGGTTAGGGTGAGGTTTAGGCTTAGGGTTAGGATTAGGGATAGGGTCAGGGTGAGGTTTAGGGTTAGAGTTAGGTTGAGGGGGAGGGTTAGGTTGAGGGTCAGGTTTAGGGTTAGTGTTAGGGTTAGCATTAGGTATAGGGTGAGGGTTAGGTTGAGGTTTAGGGTTAGGGTTGGGATTAGGGTTAGGATAAGTGTTAGGGTGAGGGTGAGTGTGAGGGTTAGGGTTAGGCTTAGGCTTAGGCTTAGGGTTAGGCTGAGGGTAAGGGTGGATATGAGTATTAGGCTTAGGGTGATGTTTATCCTTAGGGTTAGTGTGAGGGTTAGCATGAGGGTTAGGGATAGGATTAGGGTTAGGGTGAGGGCTAGGGTAAGGTTGAGGGTTAGGGTTAGTGTTAGGGTGAGGTTTAGGGTTAGGGTTAGTTTTAGGGTGAGGGTTAGTGTTAGCATTAGAGTTAGGGTGTGGGTGAGGGTTAGGATGAGGGTTAGGGTTAATGTTATTGTTAGGGTTAGGGTAACGGTTAAGGTTAGGGTGAATGTGAGGGTTAGGATTAGGGTTAGGGTTAATGTTATTGTTAGGGTTAGGATTACAGTTACAGTGAGGGTGAGGATGAGGGTTAGGGTTAGGCTTAGAGTGAGGTTTTTAGTGTTAGTGTTAGGGTTAGAATTAGGGTTAGGGTGAGGGTTAGCATTAGGGTTAGGGGGAGGGTTAGGATGAGGATTAGGGATAGGATTAGGGTTAGGGTAAGGGCTAGGGTGAGGATGAGGTTTAGGGTTAGGGTTAGGGTGAGGATTAGGTTTATGTTTAGGGTTTGGGTTAGGGTGAGGTTAAATTATAGTGTTAGAGTTAGGTTTAGGGTGAGGCTGAGGGTGAGGGTTAGGGTTAGGGTTAGTGTTAGGTTTAGGGTGAGAGTGAGGGTGAAGGTGAGGCTTAGGCTTAGGATTAGGATTACGGTAAAGGTTAGGGTGAGTGTGAGGGTTAGTGTTAGGGTTAGGGTTAGGCTTAGGATTAGACTGATGGTGAAGTTGAGGGTGAAGTTTAGGGTTAGGATGAATGTTAGGGTTAGGCTTAGGATTAGGATTAGGATTAGGGTAAGGGTTATGGTGAGCGTGAGGTTTAGTTTTAGAGTTAGGGTAAGGGTGAGGCTGAGGTTGAATTTGAGCGTTAGGGTTAGTGTTAGGGTAAGGTTTAGGGTTAGGGTTAGGGTGAGGGTTAGGATGAAGGTTAGGGTTAAGGTAAAGGGTGAGGGTTAGGGGTAGAGTGAGGGTTAGGGTTAGGATTAGGGTTAGGGTGAGGGTTAGAGTGAGTGTTAGGGTGAGGGTTAGGATGAGGGTTAGGATTAGGGTTAGGGTAAGGCCTAGGGTGAGGGTGAGGTTTAGGGTTAGGGTTAGTGTGAGGTTTAGGGTTAGGGTTAGGTTTAGGTTGAGGGTGAGATTTAGGGTTAGAGTTAGGGTAAGGGTGAGGCTGAGGTTGAGGTTAAGGGTTAAGATTAGTGTTATTGTTAGGGTTAGGGTGAGTTTTAGGGTGATGGTGAGGGTTAGGCTTAGGGTTAGGATTAGGATTAGGGTAAGGGTTAGGGTTAGTGTGAGGGTTAGGGTTAGGGTTAGGGTTTGGCTTAGGGTTAGGCTGAGGGTGGGGTTAGGGTCAGGCTGAGGGTAAGGGTTAGGGTTAGGGTGAGGGTTAGGGTAAGGGTTAGGGTGAGGTTAAGGATGAGGAATAGGGTTATGATTAGGATTAGGGTGAGGGCTAGGTTGATGATTAGGTTTACTGTTAGGGTAAGATTTAGGGTTAGGTTTAGGGTTAGGGTGAGGGTTAGGATGATGGTTAGGGTTATGTTGAGTTTGAGGGTTACATTAAGGTGAGGGTTAGGGTTAGGATTAGGGTTAGGGTGAGGGTGAGTTTCAGCATTAGGGTTAGGGTTAGGGTTAGGTTTAGGGTTAGGATTAGTGTTATTTTTAGGGTTAGCATTTGAGTTATGGTGAGGGTGACGGTGAGGGTGAGGGTTAGGTTTAGGGTTAGGGTGAGGTTTAGGGTTAGGGTTAGGATTAGGGTTAGGGTGAGGGTGAGTTTTAGGGTTATATTTAGGGTTAGTTGGAGGGTTAGGTCGAGGGTTGGGGTTAGGATTAATGTTATGGTTAGGCTTAAGTTGAGGGTTAGGTTGAGGGTGAGGGTTAGGTTTAGGGTTAGGATTAGGATTAGGGTTAGGGTTAGGGGGAGTGTGAGGGTTAGGGTTAGGGTAAGGATTAGGCTTAGAGTTCGGCTGAGGGTGAGGTTGAGGGTGAGGTTTAGGGTCAGAGTGAGGTTTAGGTTTAGGGTTAGGGGTAGTGTGAGTGTTAGGGTTAGGGATAGGATTAGAGTTAGGCTGAGGGTGATGGTGTGGGTGAGGATTACGTTTAGGGTGAGGGTAAGGGTTAGGGTTATGGGGAGGGTTAAGATGAGGGTTAGTGTTGGATTAGGGTTAGGTTGAGGACTATTGTGAGGGTAAGGTATAGGGTTAGGGTTAGGTGAGGTTTAGGGTTAGGGTTAGGGTGAGGATGAGGTTTAGGGTTAGAATTTGGGTTAAGGTGAGGCTGAGGGTGAGGGTTAGAGTTAGGGTTAGGATTAGGATTAGGGTAAGGGTTAGGGTGAGTGTGAGGGTTACGGTTAGGATTAGGGCTCTCCTTAGGGTTACACTGAAATTGAGGGTGAGGGTGAGGGTTAGGGTTTGGGTGATGGTTAGGGTTAGTTTTAGGGTGAGAGTTAGGGTTCAGGTTAAGTTTAGGGTTAGGGTGAGGTATAGGGTTAGGGTTAGGGTTAGGTTTAGGGTTAGGGTTAGTTTGACGGTTAGGGTTAGGTTTAGGGTTAGGGTGAGGTTTAGGATTAGGGTTAGGGTGAGGGTTTGGATGAGGATTAGGGTTAGGATTGGGGTTAGGGTGAGGTCTAGGGTGAGGGTGAGGGTTAGGGTTAGTGTTAGGGTGAGGTTTCGAGTTAGGGTTAGGTTTACGGTGAGGGTTCGGATGAGGGTTAGGGTTACAGTAAGGGTGATGGTTAGGGCTAAGTTGAGGGTTAGGGTTAGGCTTAGGGTTAGGGTAAGGGTTAGGATTAGGGTTAGGGTTAATGTTATTGTTAGGGTTAGGGTTATGGTGAGGGTGAGGGAGAGGGATAGGTTTTTAGTGTTATGGTTAGGGTTAGAATTAGGGTTAGGGTGAGGGTTAGGGTTAGGGTTAGGGGGAGGGTTAGGATGAGTATTAGGAATAGGATTAGGGTTAGGGTAAGGGCTAGGGTGAGGGTGAGGTTTAGGGTGAGGGTTAGGGTGAGGTTTAGGGTTACGTTTAAGTTTTGGGTTAGGGTGAGGGTAAGGTTTAGTGTTAGATTTAGTTTTAGGGTGAGGCTGAGGGTGAGGATTAGGGTTAGTGTTAGTGTTAGGGTTAGGGTGTGGGTGAGGGTTAGGCTTAGGTTTAGGATTAGGATTATTGTAAAGGTTAGGGTGAGTGTGAGTGTTATAGTTAGGGTTAGGGTTAGGCTTAGGCTTACACTGAGGATGAGGGTGAGTGTGAAGTTTAGGGTTAATGTGAATATTAGGGTTAGGCTTAGGGTTAGGATTAGGATTAGGGTAAGGGTTAGGGTGAGGGTGAGGTTTGGGGTAAGGGTTAGGCTTAGGCTTAGGCTTAGGCTGAGCATGAGGTTGAGGCTGAGGGTTAGGGTTTGGTTTAGGGTGAGGTTCAGTGTTAGGGTTAGGGTTAGAGTTAGGGGTAGAGTGAGGGTGAGGTTTAGGGGTAGAGTTAAGGTTAGGGTGAGGGTTAGGGTTAGGGTGAGGCTTAGGGTTAATGTTAGGGTTAGAATGAGGGTGAGGTTTAGTGTTAGTGTGAGGGTTAGGGTTAGGGTTAGGGTTAGTGTTAGTGTGAAGGTAAGTGTTAGGGTGAGGGAATGGTTTAGGTTGAGGGTTATGGTTAGGGTGAGTGTTTGGATTAGCGTTAGGGTTATTTTTACGGTTAGGTTCAGGATTCAGGTTACTGTGAGGGCGAGGGTGAGGGTTAGGGTTAGGGTTAGGGTGAGGTTTAGAGTTTGTGTTAGGGTTAGAGTTAGGGTTAAGGTGAGGGTGAGTGTGCAGGTTAGGGTTAGGGTTAGGCTTAGGCTTAGGTTTAGGCTGAGGGTGAGGGTGCAGGTGAGGATTTGTTTTAGGTGATGGTTAGGGTTAGGGTTTGGGTTAGGGTTAGGATGGGGTTTAGGGTTACGGTTAGGGTTTGGGTTAGGGTGAGGGTGAGGTTTAGGGTTACATATAGAGTTAGGGGGAGCGTTAGGGTGAGGGTTAGTGTTAGGGTGAAGTTTAGAGTTAGGGTGAGTGTGCGGGTGAGTGTGAGGGTTAGGTTTATGTTTAGGGTTAGGCTTAGGGTTAGGCTGAGGGTGAGGGTTAGGTTTAGGGTGAGGGTTAGTGTTAGGGTTATGGTGAGGGTTAGATTGAGGGTAGGGTTAGGATTAGGGTTAGGGTGAGGGCTAGGGTGAGGGTTATGTTTAGGGTGAGGGTTAGGGTGAGGTTTACGGTTAGGGTTAGGTTTAGGGTTAGGTTGTGGGTGAGGTTTAGGGTAAGAGTTAGGGTTAATTTGAGGCTGAGGGTGAGGGTTAGGGTTAGGGTTAGGAATAGGATTAGGGTAAGGTTTAGGGTGAGTGTGATGGTTAGCGTAAGGTTTAGGGCTAGGCTTAGGGTTACACTGAAGGTGAGTTTTAGGGTTATGGTGAGGTTTAGGGTTAGGATTAGGTTGAGAGTTAGTGTTCAGGTTAAGTTTAGGGTTAGGGTGAAGGTTAGGGTTAGGGTTAAGGTGAGCTGAGGGTTAGGGTTAGGTTGAGGTTTAGGGTTAGGCTTAGGATTAGGGTGAGGTTTAGGGTTAGGGTTAAGGTGAGGTTTAGGATGAGGATTTGGGTTAGGATTAGGGTTAGGGTGAGGGCTAGGGTGAGGGTGAAGGTTAGGGTTAGTGTTAGGGTGAGGTTTAGGTTTAGGGTGAGGGTTAGGATGAGGGTTAGTGTTATGGTAAGGATGAGGATTAGGGTTAGGGTGAGGGTTAGTGTTAGGATTAGGTTTAGGGTGAGGGTGAGATTTAGGATTAGGGTTAGGGTTAGGGTTATTGTTAGGGTTAGGCTTAGGGTTACGGTTACTGAGAGGGTGAGGGTGAGGGTTAGTGTCAGGGTTAGGGTGAGGTTTTTAGTGTTAGGGTTAGGGTGAGTCTAATGTTAGGGTTAGTGTGAGAGTTAGTGTTAGGGTTAGGTTTAGGGTGAGGCTGAGGATGATGGTTAAGGTTAGCGTGAGTGTTAGAGGTAGGGTTGGGGTCTGGGTGAGAATTAGTGTTCGGGTTAGGTTTAGGGTTAAGGTGAGGTTAAGGGTTAGGGTTACGTTGAGCGTGAGTGTTAGGTTTAGGTTGAGGGTTAGGGTTAGGCTTAGGATTAGGGTGAGGGTTAGGGTTAGGATTAGGGTGAGGGTTAGGATGAGGATTAGGGTTAGGATTAGTGTTATGGTGAGGGCTAGGGTGAGGGTGAGGGTTAATGTTAGTGTTTGGGTGAGGTTTAGGGTTAGGGTTAGGGTTTGGGTGAGGGTTAGGTTGAGTGTTAGATTTACAGTGAGGGGGAGGGGGAGGGTTAGGTTGAGGGTTAGGGTTAGGATTTGGGTTAGGGTGAGGTTTAGTTTTAGGGTTACATTTAGGGTTTGGGGGAGATTTATGTCCAGGTTTAGGGTTAGGATTAGGGTTAGTGTTAGGGTTAAGTTTAGGGTGCAGTTTACGTTGAGGTTTAGGATTGGGGTTAGGTTTAGAGTTAGGATTAGGTTTAGGGTGAAGGTGAGTGTGAGTCTTAGGGTAAGGGTTAAGCTTAGGCTTAGTGTTAGGTTGAGCGTGAGGGTCGGGGTGAGGATTAGGGTTAGGGTTATGGTTAGGGTTAGGGTTAGGGTGAGGGTTAGGATGAGGGTTAGGGTTAGGATTAGGGTTAGGGTGAGGGCAACGGTGAAGGTGAGGTTTAGGGTAAGGTTTAAGCTTAGGCTTAGGTTTAGGCTGACTGTGAGGTTGAGGGTGAGGGTTAGGGTTAGTGTGATCGTTAGGTTTACGGTTATGGTGAGTGTTAGGATGAGGTTTAGGTTTAGGGTGAGGGTTAGGGTGAGGATGATGGTAAGTGTAAAGGTGAGGTTTAGGCTGAAGGTGAGGGTTAAGATAAGGTTGAGGGTTATGGTTAGGTTTAGGGTTAGGGTAAGGGTTAGTGTTAGATTTAGGTTTAGGGTTAGATTGAGGATTAGGATTAGGGTTAGGGTTAGTGTGTGGTTTATGGTGAGGATGAGGGTTAGGGTTATGGTGAGGGTGAGGGTTAGAATTAAGGTTAGGGTGAGGGCTAGTGTGAGGGTGAGGGTTAGAGTTAAGGTTAAGCTGAGGTTTAGGATTAGCGTGAGTGTTTGGATTAGTGTGAGGGTTAGGGTTAGGGTTAGGGTTAGGGGGAAGGTGAGGGTTAGGTTTAGCGTTAGGGTGAGGTTTAGTGTTAGCGTTAGGGTTGGAATTAGGATTAAGGTGAGGGTGAGGTTCAGGGGTTGAGTTAGGGTTAGGGTGAGGGTTAAGTTAAGGGTGAGGGTTAGGGTGAGTTTAGGGTGGGTGTGATGCTAAGGGTAAAGGTGAGGATTAGGCTGAGGGTGAGGGTTATGGTAAGGGTGAGGGTTAGGATTAGGGTAACGTTGAGGGTGAGAGTTAGATTGAGTATTAGAGTTAGCGTTAGTGTGAGGTTTAGGGTGAGGATGGGGGTTAGGGTCCGGGTGAGGGCTAGGGTGAGGTTGAGGGTTAGGGTTAGTGTTAGGGTGAGGTTTAGGGTTAGGGTGATGTTTGGGTTAGTGTGAGCATTAGTGTTAGTGTTGCCGTTAGTGTTAGGGTGAGGTTAAGTGTTAGGGTGAGAGTTAGGGTTAGGGTGAGATTTATGGTTAGTGTGAGGTTGAGAGTTAGGGTTAGGGTTAGGATGAGGTTCAGTTTAGGGTTAGGGTTTGAGTTAGTGTTATGGTGAGGGTGAGATTTAGGATTAGAATTAGGGGTAGTGTTAGAGTTTGGGTTAGGGTGAGGGTTAGGATTAGGGGTAGGATTAGGCTTAGGCTAAGGCTTAGGCCAAGCATGAGGGTGTTAGGGTTCAGGTTAGGGTTCAGATTAGGGTTAGGGTTAGGGTGAGTGTTAGGATGAGGTTTAGGGTTAGGATTAGGTTTAGGGTGAGGGCTAGGTTGAGGGTTAGGGTGAGGTTTAGTGTTAGGGATAGGGTTAGGTTTAGGATTTGGGTTACGGTGAGGGTGAGTTGAGGGTTAGGGTTAGGGTTAGGGTTAGGGGCAGGGTGATTGTTAGTGTTATGGTTACGGTTAAGTTGTGGTGAGGGTGAGGCTGAGGGTGAGGGTTATGGTTAGGGTTAGGGTTAGGGTTAGTGTTTGGGTTAGTGATATTGTTAGCGTTAGGGTTAGGGGAGATGTTTAGTGTGAGGTTTAGGGTTAGGGTTAGTGTTAGCGTTAGGGTGAGGGTGAGGTTTAGGTTGAGGTTTAGGGTTAGGGTTAGGGAGAGGGTTAGGGTTAGAGTTATGGTGAGGGTGAGGGTGCGGGTGAGTGTGAGGGTTTAGGTTAGGGTTAGCATTAGGCTGAGGGTTAGGCAGAGGGTGATGGTAAGGGTGAGGGTTAGGTTTAGGGATAGGATGAGGTTTAGGGTTAGGGTTAGTTTTAGAGTTAGAGTTAGGGTTAGTGTTAGGGTTAGGGTGAGGTTGAGGGTAAGGGTTCGGGTTATGGTTAGGGTGAGGGTTAGATTGAGGATTAGTGTTAGGGTTAGTGTGAGGTTTAGGGTGAGGATGAGGATTAGGGTTAGGCTGAGTGTGAGGGTTAAGATAAGGGTGAGGGTTAGGGTTAGGGTGAGGGTTAGGCTAATGGTTCGGGATATGGTTAGGGTGAGGGTTAAATTGAGGATTAGGGTTAGGGTTAATGTGAGTTTTAAGGTGAGAATGAGGATTAAGGTTAGGGTGAGGGTGAGGGTTGTAATTAGGGTTAGGGTGAGAGCTAGGGTGAGGGAGAGGGTTAGGGTTAGGGTTAGGGTTAGGATGAGTGTTAGGGTGAGGGTGAGGTTTAGGTTTAGTGTGAGGGTTAGTGTTCTGGTTAGGGTTAGTGTTAGGGTGAGGGTAAGTGTTAGGTTGACGGTTAGGGTTAGGGTTATTGTTAGGGTTAGGGTTAGGGTTACTGTGAGTGTGAGTGTGAGGGTTAGGATTAGGGTGATGTTTAGTGTTAGGGTTGTGGTTAGAGTTAGTGTTAGTGTGAGGGTGAGGTTTAGGGGTAGAGTTATGTTTAGGGTGTGGGTTAGGGTGAGGGTTAGTGTTAGGGTGAGGTTTAGGTTTAGGGTGATGGTTAGGGTTAGTGTGAAGGTTAGTGTTAAAGTTAGGGTTAGGGTGAGGGTGATGGTTTGGGTTAGGGTTAGTGTTAGGGTGAGGGTGAGGTTTAAGATTAGGTTTAGGGTTAGGGTTATTGTTAGGGTTAGAGTGAGGGTTACAGTTCAGTTTAGGGTGAGGGTGAAGGTGAGGGATATGGTTACGGTTAGGGTGAGGTTTAGGGTTAGGGTGAGGGTTAGTGTTAGGAGGAAGTTTAGGGTGAGGGGTAGGGTTAGTGTTAGGGTGAGGATTAGGGTTAGTGTGAGGGTTAGGGTAAGGGTTAGGGTTAGGGTTAGGTTGGGGGTTAGGGTTTTGGTTAGCGTTAAGGTGAGAGTGAGGGTTAGGGTGAGATTTAGGGTTAGGGTTAGGGTTAGGGTGAGGGTTAGGTTTAGGGTGGAGTTTAGGATTAGTGTTAGGTTTATGGTTAGGGAGAGGCTTAGTGTTAGGTTTAGGGTCAGTGTTAGGAGGAAGTTTAGGGTGAGGGGTAGGGTTAGGGCTAGGGTGAGGATTAGGATTAGTGTGAGGGTTAGGATGAGGGTTGGGATTAGGGTTAGGGTTAGGATTTATGTGAGGGTTAGGGTCATGGTGAGGGTTAGGGTTAGGGTTAGATTTACGGTGAGAGTAAGGGTTAGCATGAGGTTTAGGGTGAGTGTGAGGGTTAAAGTTAGCATTAGGGTTAGGGTGAGGTTTAGGGTGAGGGTCAGGTTTAGGTTTATGGTTAGGGTGAGGTGAGGGTGAGGGTGATTGTGAGATTTATGGTTAGGGTGAGAGATAGGTTTAGGGTGAGGGTTAGGCTTTGGGTTAGGGTGTGGGTGAGGGTGAGTGTGGGGGTTATGCTTAGAGTTAGGTTTAGGGTTAGGGTTAGTTTGAGAGTGAAGGTGAGGGTTAGGGTTAAGAGTAGGGTTAGGTTTAAATTTAGGCTGAGGGTGAGCGTGAGGGAGAGGGGAACGGTTAGGCTTAGGGTTAGGGTTGGTGTGAGGGTTAGGGTGAGGGTAAGGTTAAATGTTAGTTTGAGGGTGAGGGTTAGTGTTAGGATTAGGGTGAGGGTTAGGGTTAGGGTGAGGTTAGAGTTAGGGTGAGGTTTATTGTTAGTGTGAGGGTTAGTTTTAGTGTTAGGTTGAGGGTAAAGTTTAGGTTGAGTGTTAGGGATAGGGTTAGGTTTAGGGTTAGGTTTCGGTTTAGGGTGAGGGTTAGGGTCAGGGTGAGTGTTAGGGTTAGCATTATGGTTAGGGTGAGGGTTAGTGTGAGGGTTAGCGTAAGGTTAGTTTGAGGGTTAGGTTTAGGGTGAGGGTTAGGTTGAGGGTGAGAGTAATGTTAAGTGTGAGGGTTAGGGTTATGGTGAGGATTACGGTAAGCTTGTGGGTTAGGGTGAGGGTTAGGTTTAGGTTTACAGTAAGGGTGAGGGTTAGGGTGAGTGTTAGGTTTGGGGTTAGGGTTAGGGTGAGGGTGAGATTGAGGGTTGGGAATAGGGTGAGGTTTAGGTTTAGGGTGAGGGTTAGGATTAGGATTAGGTTTAGGGTGAGGCCTAGGGTGAGTGTGAGGGTTAGGGTTAGGGATAGGGTTAGGTTGAGGGTTAGGGTTAGGCTGAGGATTAGGGTTAGTGTAATGGCTAGTTTTAGGGTTAGGGTTAGTGTTAGGGTGAGCGCAAGTTTTAGGGTTAGGTTTAGGGTTACGGTGAGGTTGAGGGTTAGGTTAAGAGTGAGTGTTAGGGTTAGGGTGAGGGTGAAGGTGAGGGTTAGGATAAGGGTTAGGGTTAGGGTTATTTTTAGGTTTAGGGTTAGGTTTATGGTTACGTTGAGGGTGAGGGTGAGGGTGAGGGTTAGGGTTAGTGTGAGGTTTAGGGTTAGGGTTAGGTTTAGGGTTAGGGTTAGGATGAGGTTTAGGGTGAGGGGTAGGGTTAAGGTTAGGGTGAGGGTTAGGGTTAGTGTGAAGGTTAGGGTTAGGGTTAGGATTAGGTTAGGTTGAGGATTAGGTTTTAGATTAGGGTTAGGGTGAGAGTGAGGGTTAGGGTGAGGTTAAGGGTTAGCTTAGGTTTAGGGTGAGGGTGAGGGTAAGGTTTAGTGTGTGGGTTAGGCTTAGGGTCAGGTTTAGGGTGAGGTTGAGGGTTAGGGTTAGTGTTAGGTTGAGGTGAAGGTTTAGGTTAATTTTTAGGGTGAGGGTGAGTGTTAGGGTTAGCATTAGGGTTAGGGTGAGGTTTAGTGTGTGTTTTGGTTAGTTTAGGGTGAGGTTTTGGGTTAGTGTGAGGGTTAGGGTGTGTGTAAGGTAAGGGTAAGGGTGATGTTTTTGGTGAGAGTGAGGGTTACGGAAAGGGAGAGGGTTAGGGTTAGGGTGAAGGTTAGAGTTAGGATTAGGAAAAGGGTTAGTGTGAGGGATAAGGTGAGGGTGAGGATTAGGGTTAGGGTTAGGTTTACATTGAGGGTTAGGTTTAGGCTGAGGGTTAGGTTTAGTGTGAGTGTTGTTGTTAGGCTTAGTATTATGGTGAGAGTAAGGTTTAGGGTGAGGGTTAGGTTTAGGGTGAGGGTTAGGGTTAGGGTGAGGGTGAGGGTTAGGATTAGAGTGAGGGTAAGTGTTAAGGTAAGGTCTAGGTTTAGGGTTATTGAGGGTTTTGTTGAGGTTTAGGATTAGTGTTAGTGTAAGGGTTAGGGTTAGGGTTAGTGTGAGGATTAGGTTGAGGTTTAGCTTGACGGTTAGGGTTAGTGTGAGTGTTAGGGTTAGGCTGAGGGTGAGGGTGAAGGTGAGAGTTAGGGTTAGGACTAGGTTTAGGGAGAGATTTTGGGTTAGGTTTAGGGTTAGGATGATGGTTAGGGTGAGGGGTAAGTTTAGGTTTAGGGTGAGGTTAGATTTATTGTGAGGGTTAGCATTAGGGTTAGGGTTATGGTTAGGGTGAGGATATGGTTTAGGGTGCGGGTTAGGGTTAGGGATAGGGTTAGGTTTAGGGTGACTGTTAGCTTGAGGGTTTGGTTTAGGTTTAGGGTTAAGGTTTCGGATGAGGGTTCGGGCTCAGTTTAGGGTTAGGTAAAGGGTTTCGTGTTTGGGTTACTGTTAGGGTTAGGGAGAGGTTTATGGTGAGGGTGAGGGTTAGGGTTAGGTTTAGGTTTATGGTGTGTTTAAGTGATAGCGTGAGGATTAGGGTGAGTGTTAGAGTTATTAGTAGGGTTTGGGTGAGGGTGAGGGAGAGGGTTAGGGTTAGGGTTAGCGTGAGGGTGAGGGTGAGGGTGACAGTTAGGGTTAGAGTTAGGGTGAGATTTAGGTTTAGTGTGAGGTTTAGGGTGAGGATGAGGTTAAGGGTTAGGGTGAGGATTAAGGTAAAGTTGAGGGTTAGGGTTAAGTTTAGTGTTAGGGTGAGGGTTAGGGTGAGGGTTAGGGTTAGGTTTAGGGTTAGGGTGACAGGGAGGTTTAGGGTTAGGGTTAGCTTGAGGGCTAGGGTGCGGGTTAGTGTTACGGTGAGAGTTAGACTTAGGGTGAGGGTTAGGGTTCGGGTTAGTTTGTGGGTGGTGTAAGGGTGAGGTTTAGGATGATGGTTAGGATTAGGGTGAGGGCTAGGGTGAGGGTTAGGGTTAGCGTTAGAGTGAGGGTTAGGGTTAGGTTTAGGTTGAGGTTTGGGGTGAGGGGTAGGGTTAGATTTAGGGTGAGGGTTAGGTTTAGTGAGAGCGTTACGGTTAGGCTTATGGTGAGGGTGAGGGTAAGGGTTATTGTGAGGGTTATGATGGGGTTGATGGTTAGGGTTAGGATTAGGGGTAGGGTTAGGGTAAGGCTGAGCATGAAGGTGAGAGTGCGGGTGAGGTTTACAGGTAGGGTTACGTTTAGGGCGAGGGCTGGGGTGAGGGTGAGGGTTAGGGTGAAGGTTAGGGTGAGGGTGAGGGTGAGGGCCTTTGTTAGATAATGGTTAGGGTTAGGGTGAGGATTAGGTGAGGGTGAGGGTGAGGGTGAGCTTTAGGGTTAGGGTGTGGGTGAGTGTTAGGTTTAGGGTGGGGGTTCAGGTGATGTTGAGTGTTAGGTAAGGTTGAGATTTAGGGTTAGGTGAGGGTTAGGTTTAGGGTTAGGGTTAGAGTTAGGATGAGGGTTTGGGTGAGGCGTACTGTTAAGCTTAGGGTGAGCATTAGGGTTAATGTGAGGGTTAGGGTTAGGGTGAGGATAATGTCAGGGTGACGGTTAGAGTGAGAGTTAGGGTTAGGGTTACTGTTAGTGTGAGGGTTAGGGTTAGCATTAGTGTTAAGTTGAGGGTGAGGGTGAGGGTTAGATTTAGGCTTAGGGTTAAGGTGAGGGTGAGGGTGAGTATGAGGGTTAGCTTGAGGGTTAGTGTTAAGGTGAGGGTTAGGTTTACGATTAGGGTTATTGTTAGGATTAGGTTTAGGGTGATGGTGAGGATGAGGGTGAGGTTCAGGATGTGGGATAGGGTTAGGGTTAGGTTTAGGGTGAGCATGAGGGTTAGGGTTAGGGTGAGGGGTTGGGTTAAGGTTAAGGTGAGGTTTAGGGTTACTGTGAAGGTTAAGGTTAGGGTTAGGGTGAGGTTTAGGCTGAGGGTTAGGGTTTGGATTAGGGTTAGGGTGAGGGTGAGGGTTAGGGGGAGGTTTATGCTTAGCTTAGGGTTGGGTATAGGGTGAAGGTTAGGGTGAGGGTAAGGACTAGGGTGAGGGTTAGGGTTAGGGTGA
This sequence comes from Dipodomys merriami, assembly GCF_024711535.1. Classification (NCBI taxonomy): domain Eukaryota; kingdom Metazoa; phylum Chordata; class Mammalia; order Rodentia; family Heteromyidae; genus Dipodomys; species Dipodomys merriami. The sequence goes on along the minus strand of NW_027203783.1, from coordinate 35,902 downwards.
GGTTTAGGGTGAGGTTGTGGGTTATTTTTAGGGTTAGAGTGAGGTTCAGGTTTAGGGTGAGGGTTAGGGTGAGGGTGAGTGTTAGGTTTAGCATTAGGTTTAGGGTGAGGTTTAGTGTGAGTGTTTTGATTAGGTTAGGTTGAGGTATTGGGTTAGTGTGAGGGTTAGGGTGAGGGTAAGGTAAGGGTAAGGTTGAGGTTTTTGGTGAGGGTGAGGGTTACGGAAAGGGTGAGGGTGTGGGTGAGGGTTAGGGTTAGGGTTAGGGTTAGGGATAGGAAAAGGGTTAGTGTGAGGGATAAGATGAGGGTGAGGATTTGGGTTAAGGTTAGGTTTAGGTTGAGGGTTAGGTTTAGGCTGAGGTTTAGGATTAGTGTGAGGGTTTGTGTTAGGGTTAGGCTTAGTGTTATGGTGAAGGTTAGGGTTAGGGTGAGGGTGAGGGTTAGGGTGAGGTTTAGGGTTAGCTTAGGGTTAGGTTTAGGGTGAGGGTTAGGGTGAGGGTAAGGATTAGGGTGAGGGTTAGGGTTAGGGTGAGGTTTAGGGTGAGGTTGTGGGTTAGGGTTAGGGTTAGAGTGAGGTTCAGGTTTAGGGTGAGGGTTAGGGTGAGGGTGAGTGTTAGGTTTAGCATTAGGTTTAAGGTGAGGTTTAGTGTGAGTGTTTTGATTAGGTTAGGTTGAGGTTTTGAGTTAGTGTGAGGGTTAGGGTGAGGGTAAGGTAAGGGTAAGGGTGAGGTTTTTGGTAAGGGTGAGGGTTACTTAAAGGGTGAGGGTTAGGGTTAGGGATAGGAAAAGGGTTAGTGTGAGAGATAAGTTGAGGGTGAGGATTTGGGTTAGGGTTAGGTTTAGGTTGAGGGTTAGGTTTAGGCTGAGGGTTTAGGTTTAGTGTGAGTGTTTGTGTTAGGGTTAGGCTTAGTGTTAGGGTGAAGGTTATGGTTAGGTTGAGTGTTAGTGTTAGGGTGAGGGTAAGGGTTAGGTTAGGACTAGGTTTAGGGTTATTGAGGATTTTGGTGATGTTTAGGGTTAGGGTTAGTGTAAGGGTTATGGTTAGGGTTAGTGTTGAGGATTAGGTTGAGGGTTAGCGTGATGGTTAGGGTTAGTGTGAGGGTAAGGGTTAGGCTGAGGGTGAGGGTGAGGGTGAGTGTTAGTGCTAGGGTTAGTGTGAGTTATGATGAGGGTGAGGGTTAGGGTTAGGATTAGTGTTAGGGATAGGTTTGGGGTTAGGTTTAGGGTTAGGATGAGGGTTAGGGTGAGGGGTAAGGTTAGGTTTAGGGTGAGGGTTAGAGTTATTGTAAGCGTCAGTGTTAGGGTTAGAGTTAGGGTAAGGGTGAGTATAAGGTTTAGGGTGAGGGTTAGGGTTTGGGATAGGGTTAGGGATAGGGTGACACTTAGCTTGAGGGTTAGGTTTAGTGTTAGGGTTAAGGTTTCGGGTGAGGTTTAGGGTTCAGGTTAGGGTTAGGGTTTCGTGTTTGGGTTAGGGTTAAGTTTAGGGTGAGATTTAGGGTGAGGGTGAGGGTGAGGGTTAGGTTTAGGTTTATGTTGTGGGTAAGTGATAGCGTGAGGGTTAGGGTGAGTGTTAGAGTTAGCAGCAGGGTTAGAGTGAAGGTTAGGGTGAGGGTTAGGGTTAGGGTTAGGGTGAGTATTAGGGTTAGGGAGAGGGTTAGGGTAAGGGTTAGCATGAGGGTGAGGGTGAGGGTGACGGTTAGGGTTAGAGTTTGGGTGAGGTTTAGGTTTAGTGTGAGGTTTAGGGTGAGGATGAGTTTAAGGGTTAGAATGAGGGTTAAGGTAAGCGTGAGGGTTAGGGTTAAGGTTAGTTTTAGGGTGAGGGTTCGGTTTAGGTTTAAGGTTAGAGTTTGGGTGAGGGGGAGGGTTAGGGATCGGTTTAAGGCGAGGGCTAGTGTGCTGGTTAGGGTTAGGGTTAGGGTGAGTGTCAGGGTTAGGGTTAGTTTGAGGGTGGTGTGAGGGTGAAGTTTAAGATGAGGGTTAGGATTATGGTGAGGCCTAGTTTGAGGGTGAGGGTTAGGTTTAGGTTTAGGTTGAGGTTTGGGGTGAGGGGTAGGGTTAGGTTTAGGGTGAGGGTTAGGTTTAGTGTGAGGGTTAAGGTTAGGGATATTTTGAGGGTGAGGGTAAGGGTTATGGTGAGTGTTATGATCAGGTTGAGGGTTAGGGTTAGGGGTAGTGGTAGGGTTAGGGTAAGGCTGAGCATGATGGTGAGGGTGCAGGTGAGGTTTAGAGTTAGGGTTACATTTAGGGAGAGGGCTAAGGTAAGGGTGAGGGTTAGGGTGAAGGTTAGGGTGAGGGTGAGGGTGAGGAACTTTGTTAGATAATGGTTAAGGTTAGTGTGAGGATTAGGTGAGGGTTAGGGTTAGGGTGAGCTTGAGGGTTAGGGTGTGGGTGAGTGTCAGGTTTAGGGTTCGGGTTCGGGTGATGGTGAGGGTTTGGGTAACGTTGAAAATTAGGGTTAGGTTTAGATGAGGGTTAGGTTTAGGGTTAGGATTAGAGTTAGGGTTCGGGTTCGGGTGAGGTGTACTGTTAAGGTTAGGGTGAGCATTAGGGTTAATTTGAGGGTTAGGGATAGGGTGAGGATAAAGTTCGGGTGACGGTTAGGGAGAGGGTGAGGGTTAGGGTTACTGTTAGTGTGAGGGTTAGAGTTAACTTTAGTGTTAAGGTGAGGGTGAGGATTTGGGTTAGTGTTAGGCTTAGGGTTAAGGTGAGGGTGATGGTGAGGATGAGGGTTAGAGTGAGGGTTAGGTTTAGGGTGACGTTTAGGTTTAGGGTAAGGGTTAGGGTTATTGTTAGGGATAGATTTAGGGTGAGGGTGAGGATGAAGGTGAGGGTGAGGGTGTGGGTTAGGGTTAGGGTTAGGTTTAGGGTGAGGGTGAGGGTGAGGGTTAGGGTTAATGTTAGGCTTAGGGTGATTGTTACAGTTAGTGTGAGGCTTAGTGTTAGGGTTTGGGTTAGTGTTAGGGTGAGGGTAAGTGTTAGGGTGAGGATTAGGGTTAGGGTTAGGGTTAGGATTAGGTTGAGGGTTAGGATTAGGGTTCTGGTTAAGGTGAGGGTGAGGGTGATGCTTAGGGTTAGGGTTAGGTTGAGGGATAGGGTGAAGGTTAGGTTTAGGGTGAGGGTTAAGGTTAGGGTGAGAGTTAGCCTTAGTGTTAATTTGAGGGTGGGGTGAGGGTCAGGTTTAGGTTGTGGGTTAGTGTTAGGGTGATGGCTAGATTACGGTGATGATTAGGGTTAGGGTGAGGCTTAGGGTTAGGTTTAGGGTCAGGAATACGGTGAGGGTTAGGGTTAGGTTTAGAGTGAGGGTTAGGTTTAGTGTGAGGGTTACGGTTAGGGTTAGGGTGAAGGTGAGGGTTAGTTTTAAGGGTGAGGGTTAGGGTTATGCTGAGGGTTATGTTTAGGATTAGCTTTAGAGTTAGGTTTAGGCTGAGGGTGAGGGTGAGGGTGAGTGTGAGGTTTAGGATTAGGTTTAGGGTTAGGGTGATGGGTAGTGTGAGGGTGAGTGTTAGGGTAAAGATGAGGGCGAGGTTGAGGGTGAGGGTCTCGGTTAGATAGAGGTTAGGGTTAGGGTGAGGATTATGTGAGAGTTAGGGTGAGGGTGAGGGTTAGGGTTAGGGTTAGAGAGAGGGTTACGTTAGGGGTTAAGGTTAGAAATAGGGTGAGGGTTAGGGTGAAGGTTAGGGTTAGGGTTAGGGTGAGCGTAAAGGTTAATGTGAGGGTTAGGGTTAGGGTGAGGATAATGTAAGGGTGAGGGTTAGGGTTACTGTTAGGGTGAGGTTTAGGGTTAGGATTAGTGTTAAGGTGAGTGTAAGGGTGAGGGTTAGGGTTAGGCTTAGGGTTAAGATGAGGGTGAGGGTGAGGGCGAGGTTTAGCGTGAGGTTTAGGGTTAGGGTGAGGGTTAGGTTCAGGGTTAGGGTTAGGGTTATTGTTAGGGTTAAGTTTAGGGTGAGGGTGAGGATAAGGTTGAGTGTGAGGGTTAGGGTTAGGATTGGGGTTAGGGTGAGCCTGAGGGTGAGGGTGAGGGTTAGGGTGAGGGTTAGGCTAAGGCTTACGGTGAGGCTTTGGTTTAGTGTGATGTTTAGGGTGAGGGTGATGGTTAGGGTGAGGGTGAGGTTTTGGTTGAGTATTTGGGTTAGGTTTAGGGTGAGGGTGACTGTGAGGGTTAGGGTTAGGTTTAATATTAGGCTTAGGTTTGGGCTGAGGGTGAGGGTGAGTGTGAGAGTTAGGGTTAGGGTGAGTGTGAGGTTTAGGTTTAGGGTTATTGTGAGGGTTAAAGTGAGGGTTAGGGTTAGGATTAGGGTTCGGGTTAGGCTGAGGGTGAGGGTGAGGGTGAGGGTGAGGGTTAGGGTTAGTGTGAGGCTTAGCCTTAGGGTGAGTGTGAGGGTTAGGGATAGGGTGATGGTTAGCGTGGGGGTGAGGGTGAGGCTTAGCGTGAGGGTGAGGGTGAGTGTTAGGGTCCGGGTAAGTTTTAGGGTTAGATTTAGGGTTAGGGTGAGGGTTAGGATGATGGTTAGGATGAGGGGCAGGGTTAGGGTTATGGTGAGGTTCAGGGTTAGTTTGAGGGTTACCGTTACAGTTGGGTTTAGGGTGAAGGTTAAGGTGAGGGTTAGGGTTAGGTTTAGGGTTAGGCTGAGGGTTAGGGTCAGGGTAAGTTTTAGGGTGAGGGTTAGGGTGAGTGTGAGGATTAGGTTTAGGGAGAGATTTAGGGTTATGGAGGGGATTAGGGTTCGGTTTAGGGTGAAGGTGAGGGTGATGGTGTGGGTTAGGGTAAGGATTAGGTTTAGGGTTAGGGTTAGGGTTATTGTTAGGGTTAGGGTTAGGGTTACGGTTAAGGGGAGGTTGCGGGTGAGGTGAGGTTTAGCGTTAGGGTTAGCGTTAGGGTGAGGGTTTTGGTGAAGGTAAGTGTTGGGGTGAGGTTTAGCGTTAGGGTGAGGTTGAGAGTGAGGTTGAGAGTTAGTGTTAGGGTTAGGGTTAGGGTGAGGTTTAGGGTGAGGTTGAGGTTTATTGTTAGGGTTAGTGTTATGGTGAGATTAAGGGTTAGGTTGAGGGTTAGGGTGAGTGTTAGGGATAGGTTAGGGTGAGGGTTAGGGTTAGGGTGAGGTTTAGGGTTAGTGAGGGTTAGTGTTAGGGTTAGGCTTAGTGTTAGGTTGAGGGTAATGTTTAGATTGAGGTTTAGGTTTATGGTGAGGGTTAGGGATAGGGTGAGGGTTAGGGTTAGGGTGAGGATTAGGGTGAGGTTTAGGGTTAGGGTGATGTTTAGGGTGCGGTTTAGGGTGAGGTTGAGGGTGAGGGTGAGGATTAGGCTTAGGGTTAGGGTGAGGGTGAGTGTGAGGGTTAGGGTTAGGCTTAGGCTTAGGCTTTGGGTTAGGCTGAGGTTGGGGGTGAGTGTGAGGGTTAGGGTTAGGGTGAGGGTTAGGGTTAGGGTTAGGGATAGTGTGATGTTTAGGGTGAGGGTTATTGTGAGAGTAGGTGCTAGGGTTACACTTAGTGTTAGGGTGAGTGTAAGAGTTAGGTTGAGGCTTAGCATTAGGGTGAGGGTTAGGGTTAATGTGAGGGTTAGGGTTTCGGGAAGGGTGAGGTTGAGGGTGATGGTGAGGCTTAGGTTTAGGGTGAGTGTGAGGGTGAGTGTGAGTGTTAGGGTTAGGTTTAGGCTTAGGCTGAGGGTTAGGCTGAGTGTGATGGTGAGGGTGTGGGTGAGGATTAGAGTTAGGGTGAGGTTTAGGGTTAAGTTTAGCGTGAGGGTTTGGGTTAGGCTTAAGTTTAGGATGACGGTTAGGTTGAGGGGTATGGTTATGGTTAGTGTGAGCGTTAGGGTTAGCGTTATGGTTAGGGATAGGTTTAGGGTTAGGGTGAGGTTTAGCATGAGGTTTAGGGTTACGGTAAGGCTTAGGGTTAGGGTTAGGATGAGGGTTAGGGAGAAGGTTAGGATGAGGGTTAGGGTGAGGGTTCGGTTTAGGGTTCGGGTTAGGGTTATGGTGAGGGTGGGGGTGAGGGTGAAAGTGAAGGTTAGGGTTAGAGTTAGGATGAGGGTGAGGATTAGGGTTAGGGTTAAGGTTAGGGTTAGGTTTAGGCTGAGGATAAGGCTGAGGGTGTGGGTGAGGATTAGGGTTAGGTTGAGTGTTAGGGTTAGTGTTAACGTAAGGGTTTGGGTTAGGGTTAAGTTTAGGATGAGAGTTAGTTTGAGGGGTACGGTTACAGTTAGATTGAGCATCAGTGTTAGCGTTAGGGTTAGGGATAGCGTTAGGGTTAGGGTGAGGTTTAGGATGAGGGTTAGGGTTAGGGTGAGAGTTAGGATGAGGGTTAGGGTGAAGGTTATGGTTACGGTTAGGGTTAGGGTAAGGGAAAGGGTCAGTGCGAGGGTTAGGGTTAGGGTTAGATTTATGATGAGAGTAAGGGTTAGCGTGAGGTTTAGCGTGAGTGTGAGGGTTAGAGTTACATTAGGGTTAGGGTAGGTTTAGCTTGAGGGTTTGGGTTAGGTTTAGGGTTAGGGTGAGGTGAGGGTGAGGGTGATTGTGAGGTTTATTGTTAGGGTGAGGGATAGGTTTAGGGTGAGGGTTAGGTTTAGGCTGAGGGTGAGCGTGAGGGTGACAGTGAGGCTTAGGGTGAGGGTGAAAGTGAGTGTGAGGGTTAGTATTAGTTTTAGGTTTAGGGTTAGGGTTAGTGTGAGGGTGAAGGTGAAGGTTAGTGTTAGGAGTAGGGTTAGGTTTAAAGTTAGGCTGAGGGTGAGCGTGAGGGTGAGGGTGATGGTTAGGGTTAGGGTTAAGTTGAGGGTTAGAGTTAGTGTGAGGGTAAGGTTAAAGGTTAGGGTGAGGGTTAGGGTTAGGGTTAGGGTGAGGGTGAGGCTTAGGGTGAGGGTAAGGTTGAGTGTTTGGGTGAGGTTAGGGTTAGGGTGAGGGTTAGGGTTAGGATTAGGGTTATGGTGAATACTAGCTTGTCAGTGAGGGTTAGGGTTAGGGTGAAGGTGAGGGTTAGGTTTAGGGTTTAGTTGAGGGTTTGGGTGAGGTATAGGTTTAGGAGTAGTGTTAGGTTTAGAGTTAGGCTGAGGGTGAGGGTGAGGGTGAGGGTGACTGATAGGGTTAGGGTTAGGGTGAGGTTTAGGGTGAGGATGAGGGTGAGTATTAGAGTGAGGGTGAGGGTTCGGGAGAGTATGAGGGTTATGGTTTGGGTGGGGGTTAGGGTTGGGTGAGTGTTGGGATGATGGTGAGGGTGAGGGTTAGGGTTGGTTTAGGGTCAGAGTGAGGGTTAGGGTGAGGGGTATGGTTAGGGTTAGGGTGAGGGTTAGGGTTAGTGTGAGGGTTAGTGTTAGGGTGAGGTTTACGGTTACTGTGAGGGTTCATGTTAGGTTTAGGCTTAGTGTTAGGGTGAGAGTAAGGGTTAGGTTGAGGGTTAGGTTTATGGTGAGGTTTAGGGTTAGTATGAGGGTTAGGGCTAGGGTGAGGGTAATGGTGAGGGTTAGGGTTAGGGTGATGTTTAGGGTAAGGGTGAGGGTGAGGGTTCAGTTGTGGGTTTGGGTTAGGGTTAGGGTGAGGTTGAGGGTGAGGGTGTCACTTAGAGTTAGGTTTAGGGTGACGGTGAATGTGAGGATTAGGGTTAGGGTTAGGCTTAGGGTTAGGTTTAGGCTGAGGGTGACTGTGAGCATGAGGGTTAAGGTTAGGGTGAGGGTTAGGGTTAGGGTGAGGGTTAGGTTGAGGGTGAGGGTGAGGGTTAGCGTTAGGATTGCGTTTAGGGTGAGCCTGTGGGTGAGGGTGAGTGTTAAGCTTATGGTGAGTGTTAGGCTAAGGGTTAGGGTGAGGGTTAGGTTTAGGGTGATGTTTTGGTTGAGGGTTTGGGTTAGGGTTAGGGTGAGTGTGAGGGTGAGTAAGAGGGTTAGGATTAGTGTTAGGGTTAGGTTGAGGGTTAGGGTGAGTGTGAGGCTTATGGTTCGGGTTATTGTTAGGCTTAGTTTTAAGCTGAGTGTGAGGATGAGTGTGAGGGTTAGTGTTATGTTGAGTGTGAGCATTAGGGTTAGGTTTAGGGTGAGGGTGTGTTTGAGGGTTAGGGTGAGGGTTAGGGTTTGGTTTAGGGTGAGGGTTCGATGAGGGTGAGGGTTAGGGTTAAGGTGAGTGTTAGATGAGGGTGAGGGTTAGGTTGTGGGTGAGGATTATCGTTAGGGTGATGGTTAGGGTTTTGGTGCGGATTAGGGTGAGGGTTAAAGTTAGGGTGATGTTTAGGGTGAGGGTGAGCGTTGGTTTGAGGGTTTGCGTTAGGTGTAGGGTGAGGTTGAGGATGAGGGTGAGGCTTAGATTTAGGGTTAGGGTGAGGGTGACTCTGAGGGTTAGGGTTAGGGTTAGGCTTTAGGCTGAGGGTTAGGCTGAGTGTGAGGGTGAGGGTGAGGGTTAGGGTTAGGGTTAATGAAAGGGTGATATTTAGGTTGAGGGTTAGTGTGAGAGTTAGTATTAGGGTTAGGCTTAGTTGTAGAGTGAGTGTAAGTGTTAGGTTGAGGGTTAGGGTTAGGGATAGGGTGAGGGTTGGGATGAGGGTTAGGGTGAGTGTAAGGTTTAGGGTGAGGGTTATGGTGAGTGTGAGGGTTAGGGTTAGGGTGAGGGTGAGGATGAGAGTGATGGTTCAGTTGAGGATTTGGGTTAGGGTTAGGGTGAGGTTGAGGGTGAGGGTGAGACTTAGGGTTAGCTTTAAGGTGACGGTGAGTGTGAGGTTTAGGGATAGGGTTAGGCTTAGGTTTAGGGTTAGGCTGAGGGTAACTGTGAGCGTGAGGGCTAGGGTTAGGGTGAGGGTTAAGTTTAGGGTGAGGGTTAGCGTTAGGGTTAGGGTTAGCGTTAGGTTGGAGGTTAGGTTTAGGGTGAGGGTTAGCGTTAGGGGTAGGGTAAGGTTGAGCGTGAGGTTGAGGGCTAGGGTTAGGATTAGGTTTAGGTTGAGCCTCTCGGTGAGGGTGAGGGTGAGGGTTAATGTTATGGTGAGGGTTAGGTTAAGGGTTAGGGTGAGGGTTAGGTTTAGGGTGATGTTTAGGTTGAGAGTTGGGGTTAGGGTTAGGGTGAGTGTGAGGGTGAGTGAGAGGGTTAGGATTAGGGTAGGGTTAGGTTTAGGGTGAGGGTGAGTGTGAGGCTTAGGGTTCCGGTTATTGTTAGGCTTAAGTTTTAAGCTGAGGGTGAGAGAGTGAGTGTGAGTGTTAGGGTTATGTTGAATGTGAGCATTAGGGTTAGGTTTAGGGTGACGGTGAGGTTGAGTGTTAGGGTGAGGATTAGGGTTTGGGTTAGGGTGAGGGTTAGATGAGGGTGAGGGTTAGGGTTAGGGTGATGGTTAGGGTTAGGTTGAGGGTGCGGATTAGCGTTAGGGTGAGGGTTAGGGTTTTGGTGCGGAGTAGGGTGAGGGTTAATATTAGGGTGATGTTTAGGGTGAGGGAGAGGGCTGGTTTGAGGGTTTGCGTTAGGTTTAGGGTGAGGTTGAGCGTGAGGGTGATGCTTAGATTTAGGGTTATGGTGAGGGTGACTCTGAGGGTTAGGTTTAGGGTTAGGCTTTAGGATGAGGGTTAGGCTGAGTGTGAGGGTGAGGGTGAGGGTTAGGGTTAGGGTAAATGAAAGGGTGATATTTAGGGTGAGGGTTAGTGTGAGAGTTAGTATTAGGGTTAGGCTTAGTTGTAGAGTGAGTGTAAGTGTTAGGTTGAGGGTTAGGGTTAGGGATAGGGTGAGGGTTGGGATGAGGGTTAGGGTGAGTGTAAGGTTTAGGGTGAGGGTTATGGTGAGTGTGAGGGTTAGGGTTAGGGTGAGGGTGAGGATGAGAGTGATGGTTCAGTTGAGGATTTGGGTTAGGGTTAGGGTGAGGTTGAGGGTGAGGGTGAGACTTAGGGTTAGCTTTAAGGTGACGGTGAGTGTGAGGTTTAGGGATAGGGTTAGGCTTAGGTTTAGGGTTAGGCTGAGGGTAACTGTGAGCGTGAGGGCTAGGGTTAGGGTGAGGGTTAAGTTTAGGGTGAGGGTTAGCGTTAGGGTTAGGGTTAGCGTTAGGTTGGAGGTTAGGTTTAGGGTGAGGGTTAGCGTTAGGGGTAGGGTAAGGTTGAGCGTGAGGTTGAGGGCTAGGGTTAGGATTAGGTTTAGGTTGAGCCTCTCGGTGAGGGTGAGGGTGAGGGTTAATGTTATGGTGAGGGTTAGGTTAAGGGTTAGGGTGAGGGTTAGGTTTAGGGTGATGTTTAGGTTGAGAGTTGGGGTTAGGGTTAGGGTGAGTGTGAGGGTGAGTGAGAGGGTTAGGATTAGGGTAGGGTTAGGTTTAGGGTGAGGGTGAGTGTGAGGCTTAGGGTTCCGGTTATTGTTAGGCTTAAGTTTTAAGCTGAGGGTGAGAGAGTGAGTGTGAGTGTTAGGGTTATGTTGAATGTGAGCATTAGGGTTAGGTTTAGGGTGACGGTGAGGTTGAGTGTTAGGGTGAGGATTAGGGTTTGGGTTAGGGTGAGGGTTAGATGAGGGTGAGGGTTAGGGTTAGGGTGATGGTTAGGGTTAGGTTGAGGGTGCGGATTAGCGTTAGGGTGAGGGTTAGGGTTTTGGTGCGGAGTAGGGTGAGGGTTAATATTAGGGTGATGTTTAGGGTGAGGGAGAGGGCTGGTTTGAGGGTTTGCGTTAGGTTTAGGGTGAGGTTGAGCGTGAGGGTGATGCTTAGATTTAGGGTTATGGTGAGGGTGACTCTGAGGGTTAGGTTTAGGGTTAGGCTTTAGGATGAGGGTTAGGCTGAGTGTGAGGGTGAGGGTGAGGGTTAGGGTTAGGGTAAATGAAAGGGTGATATTTAGGGTGAGGGTTAGTGTGAGAGTTAGTATTAGGGTTAGGCTTAGTTGTAGAGTGAGTGTAAGTGTTAGGTTGAGGGTTAGGGTTAGGGATAGGGTGAGGGTTGGGATGAGGGTTAGGGTGAGTGTAAGGTTTAGGGTGAGGGTTATGGTGAGTGTGAGGGTTAGGGTTAGGGTGAGGGTGAGGATGAGAGTGATGGTTCAGTTGAGGATTTGGGTTAGGGTTAGGGTGAGGTTGAGGGTGAGGGTGAGACTTAGGGTTAGCTTTAAGGTGACGGTGAGTGTGAGGTTTAGGGATAGGGTTAGGCTTAGGTTTAGGGTTAGGCTGAGGGTAACTGTGAGCGTGAGGGCTAGGGTTAGGGTGAGGGTTAAGTTTAGGGTGAGGGTTAGCGTTAGGGTTAGGGTTAGCGTTAGGTTGGAGGTTAGGTTTAGGGTGAGGGTTAGCGTTAGGGGTAGGGTAAGGTTGAGCGTGAGGTTGAGGGCTAGGGTTAGGATTAGGTTTAGGTTGAGCCTCTCGGTGAGGGTGAGGGTGAGGGTTAATGTTATGGTGAGGGTTAGGTTAAGGGTTAGGGTGAGGGTTAGGTTTAGGGTGATGTTTAGGTTGAGAGTTGGGGTTAGGGTTAGGGTGAGTGTGAGGGTGAGTGAGAGGGTTAGGATTAGGGTAGGGTTAGGTTTAGGGTGAGGGTGAGTGTGAGGCTTAGGGTTCCGGTTATTGTTAGGCTTAAGTTTTAAGCTGAGGGTGAGAGAGTGAGTGTGAGTGTTAGGGTTATGTTGAATGTGAGCATTAGGGTTAGGTTTAGGGTGACGGTGAGGTTGAGTGTTAGGGTGAGGATTAGGGTTTGGGTTAGGGTGAGGGTTAGATGAGGGTGAGGGTTAGGGTTAGGGTGATGGTTAGGGTTAGGTTGAGGGTGCAGATTAGCGTTAGGGTGAGGGTTAGGGTTTTGGTGCGGAGTAGGGTGAGGGTTAATGTTAGGGTGATGTTTAGGGTGAGGGAGAGGGCTGATTTGAGGGTTTGCGTTAGGTTTAGGGTGAGGTTGAGCGTGAGGATGAGGCTTAGATTTAGGGTTATGGTGAGGGTGACTCTGAGGGTTAGGTTTAGGGTTAGGCTTTAGGCTGAGGGTTAGGCTGAGGGTGATGGTTAGGGTTAGGGTGAGGGTTAGGGTTAGGGTTAGGGTGATGATTAGGGATAGTGTGAGGGTTAGGGTTAAGGTGAGGTTTAGGGTTACTGTGAGGGTTCATGTTAGGTTTAGGCTTAGTGTTAGGGTGAGGGTAAGGGTTAGGTTGAGGGTGAGGTTTAGTGTTAGTATGAGGGTTAGGGCTTGGGTGAGGGTAAGGGTGAGGTTTAGGGTTAGGCTGATGTTTAGGGTGATGGTGAGGGTTAAGGTGAAGGTGAGGGTGAGGGTTCAGTTGGGGGTTTGGTTTAGGGTTACGGTGAGGTTGAGACTTAGGGTTAGGTTTAGGGTAAGGGTGAGTGCGAGGTTTAGGGATAGGTTTAGGCTTTGTTTTAGGGTTAGGCTGAGGGTGACTTTGAGCTTGAGGGTTAGTATTATGGTGAGCATTAGGGTTGGGGTTAGGGTGAGGGTAAGTGTTGGTGTGAGTGTTAGGGTTTGGGTGAGGGTTAAAGTTAGAGGTAGGGATAGGTTGAGAGTGAGAGTGAGGGTTAGGGTTAGGATTAGGTTTAAGGTGAGCCTGAGGGTGAGGGTGAGGGTCAGGGTTAGGGTTAGGGTGAGGGTTAGGCTAAGGGTTAGGGTGAGGGTTAGGTTTAGGGTGATGTTTAGGTTTAGGGTTAGGGTTAGGTTTAGGGTGAGGGTGAGTGAGAGAGTTAGGTTTATGTTTTGGATTAGGTTTAGGGTGAGGATTAGTGTGAGGGTCATGGTTAGGGTTACTGTTAGGCTTAGGTTTAAGCTGAGGGTGAGTGTGAGTGTGAGGGTTAGGGTTATGTTGAGTGTGAGCATTAGGGTTAGGTTTAGGGTGAGGGTGTGTTTGAGGGTTAGGGTTTGGGTTAGGGTGAGGTTTAGATGAGGGTGAGGGTTATGGTTAGGGTGAGGTTTAGGGTTAGGGTGAGGGTTATGGACAGGTTGAGGGTTAGGGTCAGGTTTAGGGTTATTGTTAGGATTAGGGTTAGGTTTAAGTTACTGTGATGGTGAGGTTTTGGGTTATGGTTAGGGTTAGAGTGAGGGTTAGGATGAGGGATAGGGTTAGGGTTAGGGTGAGGGTTAGGGTTAATGTGAGGGTTAGGGTTAGGGTGAGGTTTAGGGATACTGTGAGGGTTCATGTTAGGTTTAGGCTTAGTGTTAGGGTGAGGGTAAGGTTTAGGTTGAGTGTTAGGGTTAGGGTGAGTGTGAGTGTGAGGGTTAGGTTTAGGATTAGGGTTAGGGTTAGGGTTAGGCTGAGGTTGAGTGTTAGGGTTAGGGTGAGTGTGAGTGTGAGGGTTAGGTTTAGGATTAGGGTTAGGGTTAGGGTTAGGCTGAGGTTGAGGTTATGAGTGAGGGTGAGGGCTAGGGTTAGGGGTAGATGTAGGGTTAGGGTTAGGTTTAAGGTTAGTATTAGGGTTAGGGTTAGGATTAGGCTGAGGGTCAGGGTGAGGGTGAGGGTGAAGTTTAGTTTTAGGGTGAGGGTTAGGTTTAGAATTAGGTTTATGTTGAGCGCTAGGATGAGGGTGAGGGTTAGGGTTAGCGTTAGGGTTAGGGTGAGGGTTGAGTGTTAGAGTTAGTGTTAGTGTGAGTGTGAGGGTTAGGATTAGGGTGAGGGTGAGTGTTCAGTTTAGGGTGGGGTTTAGAGTTACAGTGAGGGTGAGGGTGAAGGTTAGTATTAGGGTTAGGTTTAGGGATAGGATCAGTGTGAGGGTTAGGGTGTTTTTGAGGGTTAGGGTTAGGGTGAGGGTGAGGGTTAGGGTTAGGGTTAGGGTGAGGTTTAGGTTTAGGGTGAGGGCTACGGTAAGGGTGAGGGTTAGGGTGAGTGTGAGCGTGAGGGTGAGGGTTTTTTGTTAGGTAAGGGTTAGGGTTAGGGTTAGGGTGAGGATTAGGTTGAGGGTGAGGCTTAGGTTGAGGGTTACGGGTAGGGTGAGAGTTAGGGTGAGGCTGAGGGTTAGGGTGAGGGTGAGGGTTCAGGTGAGGGTGAGGGTTCGGGTTCGGGTGAAGTTGAGGGTGTGGGTTAGGATTATGTTTAGGGTGAGGTTTAGTGTGACATTGAGGGTTAGGATGAGGGTGAGGGTTAGGATTAGTGTTAGGGTGAGGGTTAGGTTTAGGTTGAGGGTTAGGGTGAGGGGTAGGGTTAGGGTTAGGGTAAGGGTTAGGGTTCGGGTGACTGTTAGGGTTAGTTTGAGGGTTAGGGTGCAAGTGAGTTTGAGGTTGAGGGTTAGGGTGAGGGTGATGGTGACGGTGAGGGTTAGGGTTAGTATTCGGGTTAAGTTTAGGGTGAGGTTTAGGGTTAGGGTTAGGGTTAGCGTGAGGTTGAGGGTGAGGGTGAGGGTTAGGGATAGTTTTAGGGTTAGGGTTAGATTTAGGGTAAGGGTTAGGGTTAGGGTGATGGGGTTAGGGTGAGGGTTAGGGTTTGGGTTAGGTTTAGAGTGAGGGTTAGGGTAAGGATTAGGCTGAGGGTGAGGGTTAGGCTGAGGGGTAGGGTTAGGGATAGTGTAAGGGTTAGGGTTAGGGTGAGGGTTATGGTTAGGGTTAGGGTGAGGGTGAGGGTAAGATTTAGGGTTAGGGATAGGTTTAGGGTGAGGGTTAGTTTTAGGTTTATGTTTAGGGTGAGTGTTAGGGTTAGGGTTAGGTTTAGGGTAAGGGTTAGGTTTAGGGTAAGGTTTAGCATTAAGCTTAGTGTTATGGTTAGGGTTAGGGTTATCGTGAGGGATAGGCTTAGGGTTAGGTTTAGGGTTAGGGTAAGGGTTAGGGTTAGCGTGAGGTTTAGGGTTAGTGTGATGTTTAGAGTGACAGTGAGGTTTAGGGTGAGGGTGAGGGTGAGTGTTAGGGTTAGGATTAGGGCTAGGGTAAGGGTTAAGCTGAGGGTGAGGGACAGGGTGAGGTTGAGGTTGAGGGTTTTGATTAGGTAAGGGTTAGGGTTAGGTTTAGGGTGAGGGTTATGTGAGGGATAGCGTTAGGGTTAGGGTTAGTGTGAGGATAAGGTTTAGGGTGAGGGTTAGGTTAAGACTGAGGGTTAGGGTTAGCGTTAAGGGTAGGGTTAGGGTTAAGGTTAGGGCGGGAGTTGGGCTGAGGTTTAGGTTTCGGTTTAGGGTTGGGTGAGGGTTAGGGTGAGGGTAATGGTTAGGGTGAGGTTTAGGTTGAGGGTGAGGTTTAGGGTTATGGTGAGGTTAAGGGATAGGGTTAGGTTGAGAGTGAGGGTGAGGGTAAGGCTAAGGGTTAGGGTCAGGGTTAGGGTGAGGGTGAGGGTTAGGGTTAGCATTAGGGTTAGGGTTAGGGTAAGGTTGAGTGTTAGGGTTAGGGTTAGGGTGCAGGTTAGGGTTAGGGTTACAGTGAGGGTGTGGGTCAGGGTACAGGGTTAGGATTAGGTTTAGGGTACTGGTGAGGCTTAGGGTGACGCTGAGGGTGAGGGTGAGTGTGAGGGTTAAAGTTAGGTTTAGGTTTACGGTGAGGGCTAGGTTGAGGGTGATATTTTTGGTTAGGAATGTTTTAGGGTTAGGTTTAGAGTGAAGATTAGGGTGAGGGTTAGGTTTAAGGTGAGGGTTAGGGTTAGGTTTAGGGTGATGTTTAGGGTGAGTTTGAAGTTGAGAGTGAGTGTTCGTGTGCGGGTTAGGATTAGGGTGAGGGTTACGGTTAGGATTAGGGTTAGGTTGAGGGTAAGGGTTAGGATGACAGTTAGGGTGAAGGTGAGGGTTAGGGTTAGGTTTAGGGTTAGGGTGAGGGTTAGGGTGAGGGTTAGGGTTAGCTTTCGAGTGAGGCTTAGCGTGAAGGTTAGGGTTAGGTTTAGGTTTTGTGTTAAGGTGAGGGTTAGGGTGAGGGGAAGGTGTAGGTTGAGGGTTAGGGAGAGGGTGAGGGTTAGGGTTATGGTGAGGGTAAGGGTTAAGCTGAGGATTAGGTTGAGAGTGAGCATTTGTGTTAGCATCAGGGTTGGGTTGAGGGTGAGGGTTAGGGTTAGGCTTCGGGGTATTTTTAGGGTTAGGGTGAAGGTTAGGGTTAGAGTTAGGGTTAGGGTTAGGGTGAGGTTAAGGTTTAGGGTGAAGGTGAGGGTGAGGGTTATTGTTAGCCTCAGGGTGAGGGTGAGGGTTAGGGTTAGGGTTAGGGTGAGTGTGACTGTGAGGGTTAGGTTTAGGATTAGGGTTAGGGTTAGGCTGAGGTTGAGGGTATGAGTGAGGCTCCGCCTAGCCCTCACGGCTAGGGTTAGGGTGAGTGGTAGGTTTAGGGTTAGATTTAGGGTGAGGTTTAGGTTTAATGTGAGGGTTAGGGTGATTGTAAGTGTTAGAGTGAGGGTTAGGGTGAGAGTGAGGTTTTGGGTGATGTTTAAGCTGAAGGTGAAAGTAAGGGAGTGTGAGAGGTTTTAGGTGAGAGTGAGGGTTATGATTTGGTTGAGGGTGAGGGTTAGTGTGAGAATAAGGGTTAGGGTGATATTTAGGGTGAGGGTGAGGTTTAGGGTGAGAGTTAGGGTTCAGGGAATGGGTAAGGTTAGGGTGTAGGTGAGGGTTAGTGTAAGGGTGAGACTTAGGGTGACCATGAGGGTTAGGGTTCAGGGGAGGATTAGGTTTAGGGTTAGGGTTCGGGTTCAGGTTAGGGTTAGGGTTAAGGTGAGAGGTAGGTTAGGTTTAGGATGAGGGTTAGGCTTTTTGTGAGGGTTACGGTTAGGGTTAGGGTTAGGGTTTATGTGAGGATAAGAGTTAGGGTGAGGGTTAGGGTGAAACTGAGGGTTAGAGTTAGCCTTAGGGTTAGGGATAAGGTTAGGATGGGGGTTAGGGTGAGGGTTAGTATGAGGGTTAGGGTTGGTTGAGGGTTAGGATGATTTTAAGGGTTAGGGTGAGGGTTAGGTTGAGGTTGAGGAATAGGGTTTTTGTGAGGTTAAAGTTTAGGGCGACAGTTAGGGTGAGGTTCAGGGTTAGGGTTAGCATTAGTGTTAGGGTGAGGTGAGGGTGAGGGGTAGACTGAGGGTTAGGGTTAGGGTTAGGCTTATGGTTAGTGTTAGGGTGTGGTTTAGAGTTAGGGTTAGGGTGAGGGTGAGGGTTAGGGTAAAGGTTAGGGTCACTGTTAGGGTGAGGGTGAGGTTTAGGGTTAGCATTACTGTTAGGGTTAGGTTTAGGTTGAGTGTTACGGTTAGGGTGAGGTTGAAGGTTAGGGTTAGCATTAGGGTAAGGGTTAGGGTTAGGGTGCAGGCTAGGGTTAGGGTTAGAGTGAGGGTGAGGGTCAGGGTTAGGGTTAGGATTAGGTGTAGGTTTAGGGTGAGGCTGAGGGTGAGGGTGAGCAATAGGGTGAGCGTGAAGGTGAGGGTTAAGTTTATGGTTATGTTTAGGGTGAGGTCTAGGGCGAGGGTGAGGGCTAGGGTGAGGGTGAGGGTGAAGGTGAGGTTTTCGGTTTGGAAAGGGTTAGGGTTAGGTTTAGGGTGAGGATTAGGGTGAGAGTGAGGTTTAAGGTGAGGGTTAGGGTTAGGGTGAGGGTTAGGGTTAGGGTTAGGGTGATGTTTAGGGTGAGGGTGAGGGTGAGAGTTAGGGTTCGGGTGAGGGTGTGGGTTAGGGTGTTGTTGAAGGTTAGGGTGAGAGTGAGGGTTCGGGTGAGGGTGAGGGTTAGGGTGTTGGTGAGGTTTCAGATTAGGGTGAGTTTTAGGGTTATGGTGAGTTTTAGGGTGAGGGTTAGGATTAGGGTTAGGGTTAGGGTGAGGGTTAGGGTGAGGGTTATGGTTAGTGTTAGGTTGAGGATTAGGGTGAGAGTGAGGGTTAGGGTTTGATTAAGGGTTAGGTTGAGGTTTAAGGTAAGTGTTAGGGTTAGGGTTAGGGTGAGTGTGAGCGTTAAAGTTAGGGTTAGGGTGAGGGTTATGGTTGGGGTTAGGGTTAGGGTTAGGGCTAGGGTGATGGTGAGGTTGAGGGTGAGGGTGAGTGTGAGTGTTAGGGTGTGGGTTAGGGTTAGGTTTAGGGTGAGGGTTAAGGTGACGGTGAGTGTTAATGTGAGGGTGAGGGTTAGTGTTAGGGTGAGTGATAGGGTGAGGGTTAGGGTCAGATTGAGTGTGAGGATTAGGGTTAGTTTTACCCTTAGGGTTATGGTGAGGGTATCAGTTAGGGTGAGATTTAGGGTGAGGGTGAGGGTTAGGGTGAGCGTTAGGGTTAAGTTGAGATTAGGGTGAGGGTTAGAGTTAGGGTGAGGATTTGGGTTAGAGTTAGGGTGACGTTTAGGGTTAGGGTGTGGGTTAGGGATAGGTTTATGGATAGGGTGAGAGTTAGGTTTATGGTTAGGGTTCAAGTTAGGGCAAGTGTGAGTGTGAGTGTTAGGGTTAGTATTAGGGTTTGTGTTAGTATTAGGCTGAGGGTGTGGGTGAGGGTGACGGTGAGGGTTAGATTTAGGGTAATGTTTAGGGTTAGGGATAGGTTGAGGGTTAGGGTTAGTGTTAGGATGAGGGTTAGGTTGAGGATTATGGTTAGGGTTAGGGTGAGGGTTAGGTTTATTTTGATTTTTAGGGTTAGTGTGAGGGTAAGTGTTAGGGTGAGGGTTAGGGTGAGGGTGAGGGATAGGTTTAGTGTTAGGGTTAGGGTGAGCGTTTGGGTGAGGATTAGGATTAGGTTTAGGGTGAGGGTTAGGGTTAGGGTTGAGTTTAGGGTTAGGGTTAGGGTGAGGTTTAGTGTTAGGTTTAGGGAGAGGATTAGAGTTAGTGTGAGGTTTAGGGTTACGTTTAGGGTTAGTGTGCGGATAAGGGTTAGGGTGAGGGTTAGGGAGCAGGTGAGGGGTAGGGTTAGTGTAAGGGTTAGGGTGACTGTTTGGTGAAGTTTAGGTTTAGGTTTAGGGTTAGGGTGAGAGGTAGGCTGAGGGTAAGAGTTAGGGTGAGGTTTCGGGTGAGGTTGAGTATTAGGCTTAGAATTAGTCTTAGGGTGAGGGTTAGGGTTAGTTATAGCATTAGGGTTAGGATTAGGGTGAGGGTGAGGGTTAGGATTAGGGTAAAGTTGAGGGTGAGGTTTAGGGTTAGCATTAGGTTTAAGGTTAGCGTTAGAGTGAGGGTTAGGGGGAGGATTAGGGTTAGGATTAGGTTTAGGGTTAGGGTGAGGCTGATGTTGAGGATGAGCTTCAGGGTGAGGTTTTGGGTTAGGGTTAGGTTTAGGGTGAGGGCTAGGGTGAGGGTGAGATTTAGGGGGAGGGTTAGGGGGAGGGTGAGGTTGAAGGTGAGGGTTAGGGTTAAGGTGAGGTTTAGGGTTAGGTTTAGGCTGAGGGTTAGGGTTAGGGTGATGTTTAGGGTGAGGGTGAGAGTGAGGGTGAGGGTGAGTTTTTGGGTATAGGTGAGGGTTAGTTTTAGGGTGAGGGTTAGGGTGACGGTGAGCTTTAGGGTGAGTGTCTAGAAAAGGATTGGGGTTAGGTTCAGGGTGAGGGTTAGTGTTAGGGTTAGGGTTAGGGTGAGTGTTCGGGTTAGTGTGAGGGTTAGGGTTCAGGTTAGTGTGAGGAAAAGTTTTAAGGGGAGGATTAGGATGAAAGTAAGAGTTAAGGTTAGGTTTAGTGTTAGGGTTAGGGTGAGGTTTAGGGTTAGGATTAGTGTTAGGGTTTGGTTGAGGGTGAGGGTTAGAATTAGGGTTAGGTTGAGGGTTAGGTTTTGGGTGAGTGTTAGGGTTTCGGTTAGGGTGAGGGTGAGGTAGAGGTTTCGGTTTCGGGTGAGGGTTAGTGTGTGGGTGATGGTTAGTGTTCGGGTGAAGTTTAAGGTGAAGGTGAGGGTTAGGGTGAGGGTGATGGTTATAGTTAGTGTGAGTATTAGGTTTAGGGTTAGGGTTAAGGTTATGGTGATGGTAAGGTTTAGGGTGCGGTTTAGGGTGAGGGTGAGGGATAGGGTTAGCATTAGGGTTACGGTGGGGGATACGGTTAGGGTTAGGGTGAGATTGAGGGTTAGGTTTAGGGTTAGGATGAGGTTTAGGATTCGGGTGAGAATTAGGGGTAGGGTTAGGGTTAGGGTTAGGGTTTGAGTTAGGGTGTGTATGAGGGTGAGAGTTGGGTTAGGATTAGTGTTACGGTTAGTGTTAGGCAGAGGGTGAGGGTGAAGGTGAGGGTTAGGTTTAGGGTGATATTTAGGGTTAAGGTTAGGGTAAAAGGTAGGGTTAGGGTTAGGGAGATTGTTAGGGTTAGGGTGAGGGTTTGGGTTAGTTTGAGGGTTAGGGTGAAGGTAAGTTTGAGATTGAGGGTTAGGGTGAGGGTGATGGTGACGGTGAGGGTTAGGGTTAGGATTCTGGTTAGGGTTAGGGTGAGGGTTAGGGTTAGGTTTAGGGTTAGGGTGAGGGTAAGGTTGAGGGTGAGGGTTAGGGTTATGGTTAGGTTTAGCATTAGGGTTAGGTTTCAGGTAAGGTTTCGGTTTAGGATGAGGGTTAGGTTTAGGTTTAGGGTGAGGGTTAGGGTTAGGGTTAGGTTTAGGGTGAGGGTTAGTGTTAGGGTTAGGGTGAGGGTGAGGATTAGGTTGAGGGGTAGGGTTAGGGATAGGGTAAAGGTTAGGTTTAGGGTGAGGGTGAGGGTGAGGTTTAAGTTTAGGGTGAGGGTTAGGGTGAGGGTTAGTGTGAGGTTTAGGTTTAGGGTTAGGGTGATGCTGAGGGTTAGGGTTAGGGTTAGTGTGAGGATAAGGGTTAGGGTGAGGATTAGGGTGAGGATGAGAGTTAGGGTTAGCATAAGGTTTAGGGCGAGGGTTAGGTTTAGGGTTAGGGTTAGGGTTAGGGTAGGGTAAGGGTTTGGGGTATGGTTAGGTTTAGGCTTAGGGTTAGGTTTCTGGTAAGGTTTAGGGTTAGAATGAGGGTTAGGTTTAGGTTTAGGGTGAGGTTTAGGGTTAGGTTTAGGGTGAGGGTTAGTGTTAGGGTTAGGGTGAGGGTGAGGGTTAGGTTGAGGGGTAGGGATAGGGATAGGGTAAAGGTTAGGGTTAGGGTAAGGGTGAGGGTGAGGTTGAGGTTTAGGGTGAGGGTTAGTTGAGGGTTAGTGTGAGGTTTAGGTTTAGGGTAAGGGTAAGGGTTAGGTTCAGGGTGAGCGTTAGTTTTAGGTTTAGGTCTAGGGTTAGGGTGATGCTGAGGGTTAGGGTTAGGGTTAGTGTGAGGATAAGGGTTAGGGTGAGGATTAGGGTGAGGATGAGAGTTAGGGTTAGCATAAGCTTTAGGGCGAGGGTTAGGGTTAGGGTTAGGTTTAGGGTTAGGGTAGGGTAAGGGTTAGGATTAGCGTGAGGGTTAAGGGTAGGGAGATGTTTAGGGTGACGGTGAGGGTTAGGGTGAGGGTGAGTTTGAGCGTGAGGGTTAAGGTGAGGGTGAGCATGAGTGGGAGGGTGACCATGAGGGTTAGGGTTAGGGTTAGATTTAGGGTGAGGATAAGAGTTAGGGTATTATTAGGTTTAGGGTAAGGGTTAGGCTGTGGGTGAGGGTGACGGGGAGGGTTCGGTTTCGGTTAGGTAAGGGTTAGGGTTATGTTTAGGGTGAGGATTATGGTGAGGGTGAGGATTAGGGTTAGGTTGAGGGTTAGGCTTAATGTGAGGGTTACGGTTAGGGTTAGGGTTAATGTGAGGATAAGGGTTAGGATGACGGTTAGGTTGAGAGTGAGGGTTAGGGTTAACGTTAGGGTTAGGGTGAAGGTTAGTTTGGGGGTTAGGGTGTGGGTTCGGGTTCGGGTTAGGGTTCGGTGAGGGTTAGGCTGAGCATAAGGTTTAGGGTGAGGGTTACGTTGAGAGTGAGGGATAGGGTTATGGTGAGGGTAAGGGTTAGGGTTAGGGTGAGCGTGAGGGTGATGGTAAGGGTAAGGGTTAGGGTACAGGTTAGGGTGAGAGTGAGGGTTAGGGTTAGCATTAGGGTTAGGGTTTGGTTTAGGTTGAGTGTTAGGGTTAGGGTTAGGGTTAGGTTTAGGGTGAGGGTAAGGGTTAGGATGACAGTTAGGGTGAGGGTGAGGGTTAGGGTTAGGGTTAGGGTGAGTGTTAGTGTGAGGCTTAGTGTGAAGGTTAGGATTAGGGTTAGGCTTTGGGTTAGGGTGAGGGTTAGGGTGAGGGGAGGGGCTAAGGTGAGTGTTAGGGAGAGAGGAGGGATAGGGTTATGGTGAGGGTAAGTGTTAGGCTGAGGCTTAGGTTGAGAGTGAACATTTGAGTTAGCATCAGGTTTGGGTTGAGGGTGAGGCTTAGAGTTAGGCTGAGGGGAAGTTTAAAGTTTTGTGTTAGGGTTAGGTTTCGGGGGAGTTTAAGAGTTAGGGTGAGGGTGAGGTTTAGGGTTAGGGTGAGGGTTAGGCTAAGAGTTAGGGTGAGTGTTAGGTTTAGGGTGATGTTTAGGTTGAGGGTGAGGGTTAGGGTGAGGTTGAGGGTGAAGTTTCGGTTGAGGGTTGGGTTAGGGTTAAGGTTAGGGTGAAGGTGAGGGTGAGGGTTAGGTTTAGGGTTAGGGTTAGGCTTAGGGTGAGGGTGATTGTGAGGGTTTGGTTTAGGGTTATGGTTAGGCTTAGGTTTAAGCTGAGTGTGAGGTGAGTTTGAGGGTTAGGGTTAGGGTGACTGTGAGCATTAGGGTTAGGGTTAGGGATAGGATGAGGTTTAGATGAGGGTGTGGGTTAGGGTTAGGGTGTGTGTTAGGCTTAGGGTTAGGGTGAGTGTGAGGGTGGGGGTGAGTATTAGGCTTAGGGTGATGGTTAGCCTTAGGGTTAGGGTGAGGGTTAGGATGAGGGTTAGGGGTAGGATTAGGGTTAGGGTGAGGGCTAGGTTGAGGGTATGAGTGAGGCTGAGGGCTAAGGTTAGGGGTAGAGGTAGGGTTAGGGTTAGGTTTAGAGTTAGTATTAGGGTTAGGGTTAGGATTAGGCTGAGGGTGAGGGTGAGGGTGAGGGTGAAGATGAGGTTTAGGGTTAGGGTTAGGATTAGAGTTAGGGTTATGTTGAGCGCTAGGATGAGGGTGAGGGTTGGGGTTAGAGTTAGGGTTAGGGTGAGGCTTAGGGTGAGGGTTGAGTGTTAGCGTTAGGCTTAGGTTGAGGTTGACGGTTAGGATTAGGGATAGGGATAGGGTTAGGCTGAGGTTGAGGATGAGGGTGAGGTTTAGGGTTAGGGTTACGGTTAGGGTGAGGGCTAGGGTGAGGGTGAGGTTTAGGGTGAAGGTGAGTGTGAGGGTGAGGGTCTTGGTTAGGTAATGTTAGGGTTAGGGTGAGGATTAGGTGAGTGTTAGGGTGAGGGTGTGGGTTCGGGTGATGGTGAGGGTTCGGTTTAGCATTAGTGTTAGGGTTAGTGTTAGGTTGAGTGTTAGGGTTAGGGTTAGGGTTAGGGTGAGGGTATGCGTTAGGGTGAGGGTTACGGTGAGGGTGAGAGATAAGGTTAGTGTTAGGGTTAGGGTGAGCATTTGGATGAGGGTTTGGTTTAGGGTTAGGGTGAGGGTTTGGGTTACGGTTGAGTTAAGGGTTAGCGTTAGTGTGAGGTGTAGGGTTAGGGTTAGGGTTAGTGTTAGGGTGAGGGTGAAGGATAGGGTTAGTGTAAGGGTTAGGGTGAGTGTTTGGATGAGGATTAGGTTCAGGTTTAGGGTTAAGGTGAGGGTTAGAATGAGGGTAAGTGTTAGGGTGATGTTTAGGTTGTGGTTGAGTATTAGGGTTAGCATTAGTCTTAGTGTGAGGGTTAGGGTTAGGTATGGCATTAGGCTTAGGGTTAGGCTTAGGATGAGGTTTAGGATTAGGGTTAAGGTGAGGGTGAGGTTTAGGGTTAGCATTAGGTTTACGGTTATGGTTACAGTGAGGGTTTGGGTGAGGGTTAGGTTTAGGATTAGGTTTAGGGTTAGGGTGAGGCTGAGGTTGAGGATGAGGTTGAGGTTGAGGGTTAGGGTTAGGGTTAGGCTTCAGGTGAGGGCTAGGGTGAGGGCGAAGGTTAGGATGAGGGTTAGGATGAGGGTGCGGTTTTCGGTTAGGAAAGGGTTAGGGTTAGGTTTAGGGTGAGGATTAGGCTGAGGGTGAGGTTGAAGGTGAGGGTTAGGGTTAAGGTGAGGGTTAGGGTTAAGGTTAGGCTGAGGGTTAGATTTAGGGTGATTTTTAGGGTGAGGGTGAGGGTGAGGGTTAGGGTGTAGTTGAGGGTTAGGGTTAGGTTGAGGGTTAGGGTTACAGTGAGGGTTAGGTTGCGGCTTAGGGCTAGTGTGAGGGTTAGGATTAGGGTTAGTGTGAGGAAAGGGGTTAGGGTGAGGATTAGGATGAGACTAAGATTTAGGGTTATGTTTAGCTTTAAGGGTATTGTGAGGTATAGGGTTAGATTTCGGGTGTGGGTTAGGTTGAGGGTAAGGGTTAGAGTTAGGGTTAGGGTGAGTGTTAGGGTTGGGGTGAGTGTTAGTGTTATGGTTAGGGTGAGGGTGAGGGTGAGGGTTTCGTTTCGGGTGAGGGTTAGGGTGTGGGTTATGGTTAAGGTTGTGGTGAGGGTAAGGGTTAGGGTGAGATTTAGGTTGAGGGTTAGGGTTAGGTTGAGGGTTAGGGTGACGTTGAGGGTTAGGGTGACAGTGAGGGTTAGGGTCAGGGTTAGGCTTAGGTTGAGGGTTAAAGTGAGGGTTAGGCTTAGGGTTAGGTTTTGGGTTAGTGTGATGATTAGGGTTAGTTTTAATTTTATAGTGAGGGTAAGGGTTAAGGTGAGGTTTAGGCTGATGGGTAGGTTTAGGGTAAGGGTGAGGGAGAGGGTGAGGGTAAGGATTAGGGTGAGGTTGAGTGTTAGGGTTAGCATTAGGGTTAGGGTTTGGGTTAGGGTGAGGGGTAGGGTTAGGGTTAGGGTGAGGGTGAAGTTTAGGGTTAGCATGAGGTTTAGGGTTAGGTTGAGGGTGAGGGTTAGGGTTAGGTTTAAGGTGAGTGTTAGGTTCAAGTTTAGGGTCAGGCGTAGAGTGAGGGTTAAGGTTAAGGTGTGGGTTCCAATTAGGGTGAGGGTGAGGGTAAGGATTCAGGTGAGGTTTAGGGTGTGGGTGAGGGTTAGGGTTTGAATTAGAGTTAGGGTTAGGGTGAAGGTGAGGGTGAGGGTTAGGGTTAGGGTTAGGGTTAGAGTGAGGGTCAGGGTGAGGGTGAGGGTTAGGTTTAGGGTTAGGATTAGTGTAAGGTTGAGGGCTAGATGAGGGTGAGGGTTAGGGTTTGGGTTAGGGTGAGGGTAAGTATTAGGGTGACGGGTAGGGTTAGGTTTGGGATGAGGTTGAGGGTTAGGT
Source organism: Dipodomys merriami (assembly GCF_024711535.1). NCBI lineage: Eukaryota > Metazoa > Chordata > Mammalia > Rodentia > Heteromyidae > Dipodomys > Dipodomys merriami. Next base: position 10,887 of record NW_027203783.1, on the reverse strand, counting down.
TTAGTGTTAGAGTGTGGGTTAGGGTTAGGTTAAGCTTAAGGGTTAGAGTGAGGGTTAGGGTGAGAGTGAGTGTTAGAGTTAGCGTGAGTGTGAGGGTGAGGTTTAGGTTTAGTGTTAGCGTTACAGTGAGGGTTAGGGTCAGGGTTAGGATTAAGGTGAGGGTTAAAGTGAAGGTGAGGGTTAGGGTTAGGTTTAAGGTGTGTGGGTTATGTTTAGGGTTAGGATTAGGGTGAGGTTTAGGCTGAGGGGTTGGGTCAGGGTTAGTGTGAGATTTAGGGTTAGTGTGAGGTTTTGGGTTAGGTTTAGGGTAAATGTGAGGATAAGGGTTAGAGTGAGGGATAGGTTTATTGTTAAGGTTAGGGTGAGGGTGAGTGTGAGGGTGAGGCTTCGATTAGGGTTAGGGTTAGGGTGAGGGGTAGGGTTAGCGTAAGGCATAGGGTTGGGGTTAGGGTAAGGGTGCGTGTGAGGGTGATGGTTAGTGTTAGGTTTATGGTGAAGGTGAGGGTTTCGTTTAGGGTTAAGGTTAGGGTTAGTTTTAGGATGAGTGTGAGGGTTAGGTTTAGGATTAGGGTTAGGGTTAAACTTAAGTTGAGGGTGAGTGTGAGGGTGAGGGTTAGGGAGAGGATTAGGGTTAGGTTTAGGGTTGGCGTGAGACTGAGGGTTAGGTTGAGGTGAGGGTTCGGGTTTGGGTGAGGGTGAGGGTTAGGGTTAGAGTTAGGGTGAGGTTTAAGGTTAATGTGAGGGGTAGGGTTAGGGTTAGGGTGAGGGTGAGGTTTAGGTTTAGTGTGAAGGTTAGGGTTAGTGTTAGGGTTAGGGTAAGGTTAAGGGTTAGGGTGTGGTTTAGGGTAAGAGTGAGGGTTAGGGTTAGCGTGAGTTTGAGGGTGAGGGTTAGGGTTAGGGTGAGGGTTAGGGTGTGGGAGAGGCTTATGTTTAGGGTTAAGGTGAGGGTTAGGATGAGGGTGAGGTTTAGGGTGAGGTTGAAGGTTAGGGTGAGGGTGAGGTTTAGGGTTAGGGTTAGGTTTAGGGTGTGGGTTAGGTTTAGGGTTAGGGTTAGGCTGATGGTTAGGTTTGGGGTTAGGGTAAGGGTGAGTATGACGGTGAGGGTCAGGGTTAGGTTTAGGGTGAGTGTGAGGGTTAGGTTTAGGATTAGTGTTAGTATGATGGTGAGGGTGAAGTTTACAGTTAGTGTTAGCTTTGGAGCGAGGGTGAGCATGAGGGTGAGGTTTAGGGTGTGGGTGACGGTTAGGTTTAGGGTGAGGGTTAGGGTGATGGTGAGGGTTAGGTGAGGGTGAGATGTAGGTTTAATGTTAGAGTTAGGCTGAGGGTTAAGATCAGGGTCAGGATTAAGTTGAGGGTTAAGGTGAGGGTTAGGGTTAGGGTTAGGTTTAGGGTTAGTGTGAGGATTAGGTTTAGGGTGAGGGTAAGCATTAGGGTGAGGGTTAGACTGAGGGTGAGGGATAGGGTTAGTGTTAGTGTTAGGGTGAGCATTTGGGTGAGGGTTAGGTTCAGGGTTAGGGTTAGGGTGAGTGTTAAGGTGAGGGCAAGTGTTAGGGTTAGGTTTAGGTGGACGGTGAGGGATAGGGTTATGGTGAGGTGAGGGTGAGGGTGAAGGTGAGGGTTAGGGTTAGTGTTAGGTTGAGGGGAAGGTATAGGTTGAGCGTAAGTACTAGGGTTAGGCTGAGGGTGAGGGTGAGGTTGAGGTTTAGGGTTAGAGTAATGGTTAGGGTTAGTGTGAGGGTTCGTGTTAGTGTTAGGGTTAGGGTTAGTGTGAGGGTAAGTGTTAGGGTGAGGGTTTGGGTTAGGGTGAGTGTTATGGTTAGGGTGAGGGTTAGGGTCAGGTTTATTTTTAGGGTTAGTGTTACGGTAACGGTGAGGGTGAGGGTGAGTGTTAATGTTAGGGTTAGGATGAGATTTAGGTTTAGGGTTAGGATGAGCGTTAGTCTGAGGGTTAGGTTTAGGGTTAAGTGTGAGTGTTAGGGTTAAGGTTAGGGTGAGGGGGAGGATTGGGGTTAGGGTTAGCTTGAGGTTAGGGTTAGGGTTAGAGTTAGGGTGAGCGTGAGGGTTAGGGTGAGGCGTAGGGTTAGGGTTAGGGTGAGGGTGAGGGTTAGGTTTAGGGTGAGGGTTAGGGTTAGGGTTAGGGTGAGGGTTACGGTTAGGATGAGGGTGATTGTTAGGGTTAGGTTTAGGGTGAGGGTGAGCGTTAGATTTAGGATGAGGGTTAGGGTTAGGGTGAGGGTGAGGGTTACGGTTAGGATTAGGTTTAGGGTGAGGGTGGGGATTAGGTTTAGGATTAGGGTTAGGGTTAGGCTTAGCGTGAGGGTCAGGGTGAGGGTGAGGTTGACGGTGAGGGTTAGGGTAAGGGTTAGGGTTACGGTAAATGTGAAGGTGAGGGTTAGGGTTAAGGTGAGTGTGAGGTTTAGGTTTAGAGTTAGGGTTAGCGTGAGGGTTTTGGTTAGGGTTAGGGTTAGGGTGATGGTGAGGGTTAGGGTGAGTGTGAGGTTGAGTTTGAGGGTGAGGGTGAGGGTTAGGGTGTGTGTTAGGGTTAGGGTTAAGGTGAGGGTTAGGGTTAAGGTGAATGTGAGTGTTAGGTTTACAGTTAGGGATAGCATGAGGGTTATTGTTAGGGTTAGGTTTAGGGTGATGGTGAGGTTGAGGGTGAGGTTGAGGGTGAGGGTGAGGACGAGGGTTAGGGTGAGGGTGAGCGTTAGGGTGAGAGTGTGGGTTCCGGTGAGGGGGAAGGGGAGGGGGAGGGTTATGTTTAGTGTTCGGGTTAGAGTAAGGTTGAGGGTGGTGGTGAGGGTTAGGTTTAGGATTAGGGTTAGGTTTAGGGTTACGTTGAGGGTGAGTGTGAGGGTGAGGTTAGGGTTCGGGTTAGGGGGAGGGTTAGGTTAATGTTAGGGTTAGGGTTAGGGTGAGGGATAGGGTTAGGGTTAGGGTTAGGATGAGGTTTAGGCTGTGGGGTAGGGTTAGGGTTAGGGTGAGGTTTAGGTTTAGTGTGAGTTTTAGGGTTAAGGTTAGGTTCAGGGTTAGGTTTATGGTGAGGAGAAGGGTTAGGGTGAGGGTTAGGATGAGGGTGAGGTTTAGGGCTTGAGATAGGGTTAGGGTAAATTTAGGGTGAGGGCTAGGGTTGGTGTGAGGGTTAAGGTTAGGGTTAGGGATAGGGTGTGGATTAGGTATAGGGTTAATTTTAGGGTTCGGCTGAGTCTTAGGCTGAGGCGTAGGGTTAGGGATAGGGTGAAGGTTAGGTTTAGTGTGAGGGTTAGGGTTTGGGGTAGGGTTTAGTGTGAGGGTTAGGGTTTGGGGTAGGGTTAGGGTTAGGGTTAGGGTGAGGTTTAGGCTGATGGCTAGGGTTACAGTTAGGGTGAGGGTTAGGTTTAGTGGGAGTGTTAGTGTTAGGTTTAATATTAGGGTTAGGGTGAGGGTTCGGTTGAGGGTTCGGATTAAATTGTGGGTGAGAGTTAGGGTTAGTGTGAGGACTAGGTTTAGGGTTAGGGTTACTGTTAGGGTTAGGGTTAGAGTGAGGGTAAGGGTTACGGTTAGGGTGATTGTGAGGGTAAGGGTTAGGGTTAGTGTTACGGTTAGGGTGAGAGTTCGGGTTAGTGTGAGGGTTAGGGTTAGGGTGAGGGTTAGGGTGAGGTTTAGGATTAGAGTTAGGGTTAGGATTAGGGTTAGGGTGAGGTTGAGGTTTAGTGTTAGTGTTAAGGTTAGGATTATTTTTAGGGTTAGGGTGCGGGTGAGGGTGAGGGTGAGGGTGAGGTTTAGGGTTAGGGTAGGTTTTGGTTTAGCCAGAGGGTGAGGGTGAGGTTGATATTTAGTGTTAGGATTTAGGGTGAGGGTGAGGGCTAGGGTGAGGGTGAGGTTTAGGCTGAGGGTTAGGGTGATGGTGAGGATTAGGTGATGGTGAGATTTAGGTTTAGTGTTAGAATTAGGCTGAGGGTTAAGATCAGGGTCAGGATTAAGGTGAGGGTTAAGGTGGGGTTAGTGTGAAGTTGAGGGTGAGGGTTTCCTGTACGTCAGGGTTAGGGGTAGGGTAGGGATTAGGGTGAGGCTGAGGGTGAGGGTTTAGTTTACATCAGGGTTAGGGTTAAGCTGAGGTTAGTGTTAGGGTGAGGTTTAGGGTTAGTGTTAGGATTAGGATTAGGGTGAGGGTGATGTTTAGGGTGAGGGTGAGGGTTAAGGGGAGAGTTAGATTGAGGGTCAGGGTTAGGGTTAGTGTTAGGGTTATGGTGAGGGTGAGGTTTAGGGTGAGGGTGAGGGTTAAGGGGAGGGTTAGATTGTGGGTCAGGGTTAGGGTTAGTGTTAGGGTTAGGGTTAGGATGAGGGTTAGGTTGACATTTAGGGTTAGGGTTATTGTTAGAGTTAGGGTGTGGGTTAGCCTTAGGTTTAGGGTTAGGGTGAGGGTTAGGGTTAGGATTAGGACTATGGTCAGGGTTAGGGTTAGCGTGAGAGTTAGGTTTAGGGTGATGTTAAGGGTGACTTTGAGGGTTAGGGTTAGGGTGAGGTAGAGCGTGAGGATTAGGGTGCGGGTGAGGTGAGTGAGAGGGTGACGTTGAGGATTAGGGTTAGGGTTAGGTTTAGGTTGAGGGTAAGAGTTAGGGTTTGGATTAGGGTTAGTGTAATGGTTAAGCTGAGAGTGAGGGCGAGGGTGAGATTAAGGGTGAGGCTTTCGGTTTGGTAAGGGTTAGGGTTAGGTTGAGGGTGAGGATTAGGGTGAGGGTGAGGGTTAGGGTTAGGTTGAGCGTTACGGTTAGGGATAGGGTTAGGGTGAGGGTTTGGGTGAGAGGTAGGGTTAGGGTTAGGATGAGGGTTAGGCTTAGTGTGACCGTTACGGTAAGGGTTAGGGTTAGTGTGAGGATAAGGTTTAGGGTGAGGGTTAGGTTGAGACTGAGGGTTAGGGTTAGCGTTAGGGTTATGGTGAAGGTTTGGGTGGTGTTTAGGGTGAGGGTTAGGGTTCGGGTTAGGGTTGGGTGAGGGTTATGGTGAGCGTAAGAGTTAGCGTGTGGGTTAGGCTGAGGGTTAGGGATAGGTTTATGGTGAGGGTAAGGGTTAGGGTTAGGGTGAGAGTAAGGGTGAGGTTTAGGGTGAGGCTGAGGGTGAGGCTAAGGGTGAGGGTTAAGTTTAGTGTTAGGTTTACGGTGAGGGCTAGGGTGAGGGTGATATTTTTGGTTAGGAAAGGTTTAGGGTTAGGTTTAGGGTGAGGGTGAAGTTTAAGGTGAGGGTTAGGTTTAGGGTGAGGGTTAGGGTTAGGGTTAGGGTGAGGTTAAGGGTTAGGATGACAGGGTGAGGGTGAGAGTTAGGCTTAGGTTTAGTGTTCGGGTGAGGGTTAGGGTTAGGGTGAGGGTTAGGTGGAAGTTTAGGGTTAGGGTTAGGGTTTGGGTTAGGGTGAGCGGAAGGGGTAGGGTGAGGTTTAGGGAGAGGGTGAGGGATAGGGTTATGATGAGGGTAAGGGTTAGGCTGAGGCTTAGGTTGAGAGTGAACATTTGTGTTAGCATCAGTGTTGGGTTTAGGGTGAGTGTTAGGGTTAGGCTGAGGGGTAGTTTTAGGTTTAGTGTGAGGGTTAGGGTTAGGGTTAGGGTTAGGGTTAGGGTGAGGTTAAGGGTTAGGGTGAGGTTGAGGCTGAGGGTTGGTTAGAGTTAGCCTTAGTGTGAGGATGAGGGTTAGGGTTAGGTTTAGGGTGAGTGTGAGTGTGAGGGTTAGTTTTAGGATTAGGTTAGGGTTAGGGTTAGGCTGAGGTTGAGGGTCTGAGTGAGGCTCAGGCTAGCACTCACGGCTAGGGTTAGGGTGAGGGGTAGATTTAGGGTTAGAGTTAGGGTGAGGCTTAGGTTTAGTGTGATGGTTAGGGTTTGAGTAAGGGTTAGGGTGATGGTAAGTGTTAGGGTGTGAGTTAGGGTGAGAGTGAGGGTTAAGTTTAGCCTAAGTGTTACGTTGTGGGTTAGGGTAAGTGTTAGGGTTAGGGTTAGGGTTAGGTTGAGGGTGAGGGTTATGGTTAGGGTTAGGGTGAGTGTTAGTGTTAGGGTGATATTTAAGGTGAAAGTGAAAATTAGGGAGAGTGAGAGGGTTCGGGTGAGGGTGAGGGTTAGGTTGTGGGTGAGATTGAGGGTTTGGGTTTGGGTGAGGGTGAGGGTTAGGGTGATGTTTAAGTTGAGGGTGAGGTTTAGGGTGAGAGTTAGGCTTCAGGGAATGGGAAGGGATAGGGTGTAGGTGAGGGTTAGGGTGAGGATGAGGCTTAGGGTGACCATGAGTTTTAGGGTTCGTGGGAGGATTAGGGTTAATGTTAGTGTTCGGGTTAGGGTTAAGGTTAGGGTTAGGGTGAGTATTAGGGTGAGAGGTAGGGTTAGGGTTAGGATGAGGTTTAGGCTTAGTGTGAGGGTTACGGTTAGGTTTACGGTTAGGGTTAGTGTGAGGATAAGAGTTAGGGTGAGGGTTAGGGTGAGACTGAGGTGTAGGGTTATCCTTAGGGTTAGGGTGAATGTTAGGGTGGGGGTTTGGGTAAGGGTTAGGGTTAGGGTTGGGGTTGGGTGAGGGATAGGGTGAGTGTAAGGGTTAGGGTGAGGGTTAGGTTGAGGTTGAGGGATAGGGTTATGGTGAGGGTAAGTGTTAGGGCGACAGTTAGGGTGAGGTTGATGTTTAGGCTTATCATTAATGTTAGGGAGATGGTGAGGGTTAGGGTGAGGATGAGGGTTAGGCTGAGGGGTCGGATTAGGGTTAGGGTTAGAGGTAGGGTTAGGGTGAGTGTTAGAGTTACGGATAGGGTGAGGGTGAGGGTTACGGAAAGGGTTAGGGTCAGGGTTAGGATGAGGGAGAGGGTTAGGGTTATCATTAGGTTTAGGGTTAGGTTTAGGTTGAGTGTTAGGGTTAGGGTTAGGGTGAGGTTGAGGGTTAGTGTTAGCATTACTGTTAGGGTTAGGCTTATGTTGTAGGTTAGGGTTAGGTTTAGAGTGAGGGTGAGGGTCAGGGTTCGGGTTAGGATTAGGTTTAGGTTTAGGGTGAGGCTGAGGGTGAGGGTGAGGGTGAGGGTGAGCGTGAGGGTGAGGGTTAAGTTTAGCGTTAGGTTTAGGTTGAAGGCTAGGGTGAGGGTCAGGGCTAAGGTGAGGGTTAGGGTGAAGGTGAGGTTTTCGGTTAGGAAAGGTTTAGATTTAGGTTTAGGTTTAGGTTGAGGATTAGGGTGAGGGTGAGGTTTAAGTTTAGGGTTAGGGTTAGGGGGAGGGTTAGGGTTAGGGTTAAGTTGAGGGTTAGGGTTAGGGTGATGTTTAGGGTGAGGGTGAGGGTGAGAGTGAGGATTCGTTTGAGGGTGTGGCTAAGGGTGTTGGTGAAGTTTAGGGTGAGAGTGAGGGTTCGGGTTCGGGTGAGAGTTAGGGTGTTGGTGAGGGGTAGGGTTAGGGTGAGGGTTAGGGCAAAGTTGAGTGTTATGGTCAGGTTGAGGGTTAGGATAAGGGTAGGAGTGAGCGTTAGGTTTAGGGTGAGTGGTAGGGTGAGGGATAGGGTTAGGGTTAGGGAGAGGGTTAGGTTTAGGGTTACGATTAGGGTGAGTGTTATGGTTAGGGTTAGGGTTATATTTAGGTTTAGGGTGAGGATTAGGTTTAGTGTGAGGGTTAGTGTTAGGGTTAGTGTAAAGATCAGGGTTAGGTTGAGGATTAGGGTGAGAGTGAGGGTTAGGGTTAGATTAAGATTTAGGGTGAGGGTTAACGTTAGGGTTAGCATGAGGGTTAGGGTTGGGGTGAGGGTTAGGGTTAGGATTAGGGTGAGGGTTAAGGTGAGGGTGAGGTTTAGGGTGAGGGTGAGGGTTAGGGTTAGGGTGAGCTATAGGGTGAAGGTTAGGGTTAGGGTGAGTGTGAGGATTAGGGTTAGGGTTACTCTTAGGGTTATGGTGAGGGTTTGGGTTAGGGTGAGATTTAGGGTGAGGGTGAGGTTTAGGGTTAGCGTTAGGGTTAAGGTGAGAGTTAGGGTGAGAGTTAGGGTTAGGGTGAGGGTGAGGGTTAGGGTAATGTTTAGGGTTAGGGTGTGCGTTAGGGATAGGTTTATGGTTAGGATGAGGGTTAGGTTTACGGTTAGGGTTCAAGTTAAGGTGAGTGTGAGGGTGAGTGTTAGGGTTAGGATTAGGGTTCTGGTTAGTGTTAGGCTGAGGGTGAGTGTGAGGATTAGGGTTAGGGTAATATTTTCGGTTAGGGTTAGTTTGAGGGTTAGGTTTAGGGTTAGGATGAGGTTTAGGGTGAGGATTATGGTTAGGGTTAGGGTGTGGGTTAGGTTTAGTTTAAGGGTTATGGTTAGGTTTAGGGTGAGGGTGTGGGTAAAGGTTAGGGTGAGTTCAGGGTGAGGGTGAGGTTTAGGGTAATGTTTAGGGTGAGTGTTTGGGTGAGGTTTAGGTTTAGGTTTAGGGTTAGAGTGAGGGTTAGGATGAGGGTAAGGGTTAGGGTGAGGTTTAGGTTGTGGTTGAGTATTGGGGTTAGCATTAGTCTTATTCTGAGGTTTAGGGTTGGTATAGCATTAGGGTTAGGGTTAGGGTTAGGGTGAGGTTTAGGATTAGGGTTAAGGTGAGGGTGAGGTTTAGGGTTAGCATTAGGTTTACAGTTAGGGTTAGAATGAGGGTAAGGGTGAGGGTGAGGGTTAGGGTTAGGAATATGTTTAGGGTTAGGGTGAGGCTGAGGTTGAGGATGAGGTTGAGTTTGAGGGTTAGGGTTAGGGTTTGGCTTAGGGTGAGGGCTAGGGTGAGGGCGAGGGTTAGGGTGAGGGTTAGGGTGAGGGTGCGGTTTTCGGTCAGGAAAGGGTTAGGTTTAAGTTTAGGGTGAGGATTAGGCTGAAGGTGAGGTTGAAGGTGAGGGTTAGGGTTAAGGTGCGGTTTAGGGTTAAGGTTAGGCTGAAGGTTAGGGTTAGGATGATGTTCAGTGTGAGGGTGAGGGTGAGGGAGAGGGTTAGGGTGTAGGTGATGGTTAGGGTTAGTGTGAGGGTTAGGGTGATGCTGAGGGTTAGGTTGAGGGTTAGGGTTAGTGTGAGGGTTAGGATTAGGGTTAGTGTGAGGAAAGGGGTTAGGGTGAGGATTAGGATGAGAGTAAGAGTTAGGGTTAGGTTTAGCCTTAGGGTAAGGGTGAGGTATAGGGTTAGAGTTCGGGTTAGGGTTAGGTTGAGGGTGTGGGTTAGACTTAGGGTTAGAGTGAGGGGTAGGGTTGGGGTGAGTCTTATGCTTACAGTTAGGGTGAGGGTGAAGGTGACGGTGAGGGTTCGGGTGAGGTTTAGGCTGTGGGTTAGGTTCAAGTTTATGGTGACGATAAGGGTTAGGGTGAGGTTTAGGGTGAGGGTTAGGGTTAGGGTGACATTGAGGGTTAGGGTTACAGTGGGGGTTAGGGTGAGGGTGAGGTTTAGGTTTAGTTGTAGTGTTACAGTGAGGGTGAGGGTCAGGGTTAGGATTAGGGTGAGGGTTAAAGTGAGGGTTAGGGTTAGGCTTAGGTTTAGGGTTAGTGTGAGGATTAGGGTTAGTGTTAGGTTTATAGTGAGGGTAAGGGTTAAGGTGAGGGTTAGGCTCATGTGTATGTTTAAGGTAAGGGTTAGGGAGAGGGTGAGGGTAAGTGTTAGGGTGAGGGTTATGGTGAGGGTGAGGGTTAGGTTTAGCATTAGGGTTAGGTTTTGGGTTAGGATGAGGGGTAGGGTTAATGTTAGGGTGAGGATGAGGGTTAGGGTTAGCATTAGGTTTAGGGTTAGGGTGAGGGTGAGGGTTAGGGTTAGGGTTAGGGTGAGTGTGAGGTTGAGGGTTAGGGTTAGGGGTAGGTGAGGGTTAAGGTTAAGGTGTGGGTTCCGGTTAGGGTGAGGGTGAGGCTAAGGATTAGGATGAGGTTTAGGGTCTGGGTGAGGGTTAGGGTTTGAATTAGAGTTAGGGTTAGGGTTAGGGTGAGGGTGAGGGTGAGAGTTAGGTTTAGGGTTAGGTTTAGGGTTAGGGTGAGGGTCAAGGTGAGGCTTAGGTTGAGGGTTAGGTTTAGGGTTAGGGTTAGGGTTAGGATTAGTGTTAGCGTGAGGGCTAGGGTGAGGGTGAGGGTTAGGGTTTGTGTTAGGGTGAGGGTAAGTGTTAGGGTGAGGGGTAGTGTGAGGGGTAGGGTTAGGGTTAGGGTGAGGGTGAGGGTTAGGGTTATCTTGAGTGTGAGGGTCAGGGTTAGCGTGAGGGTTCGTGTTAGGGTTAGGATTAGGGAAGGGGGGTGGGTGAGGGTTATATTTAGGGTTAGGGTTAGGGATAGGTTTAGGGTGATGTTTAGGGTGAGTGTGAGGGTTAGGGAGACAGTGATGGTTCGGGTGAGGGTGAGGATTAGGGTGTGGATGAGGGTTATGGTGAGCGTGAGGGTTAGGGTTACATTTAGGGTGTGGGTTAGGGTTAGGGTTAGGATTAGGGTGAGGGGTATGGTCAGGGATAGGGTGAGTTTTGGAGTTAGTGTGAGGTTTAGGGTTAGGTTTAGGGTAAGTGTGAGGATAATGATTAGAGTGAGGGATAGGGTTATTGTTAGGGTTAGGGAGAGGATTAAGGTTAGGTTTAGGGTTAGGGTGAAGGTGAGGGTTAGGTTGAGGTGAGGGTTTGGGTTTGGGTGAGGTTTAGGGTGATGGTGAGGGTTAGGGTTAGGGTTAAGTTGAGGGTGAGGATCAGAGTAATGGTTAGTGTTAGGTTTAGGGTGAGGGTGATGTTTTGGTTTAGGATTAGGGATAGGGTTAGGCTTAGTGTGAGGGTGAGTGTGAGAATGAGGGTGAGGGTTAGGGTTAGGGTGAGGGTTAGGATTATGTTTAGGGTTAGGGTGAGGATTATGGGTATGTTTAGGGTTAGGATGAGCGTTATGCTGAGGGTTAGGGTTAGGGTTAGTGTTCAGGTTAGGTTTAAGGTTAAGGTTAGGGTGAGGGTTGAGGGTTGGTAGATTT